>NW_026460029.1:0-39940 GCF_021730395.1 Mercenaria mercenaria | reverse complement strand
ACTCCTTTAATAAATACCGTTATCTTTCATATCTTCATATTTGTGTTGTTACAAATTTATTTTTGTAAACCGATTAAAGGTCAAGGTTGTATCAAGGACAATGGTTTTGAATTTCTGTTATCGTTTAAAAGAGCACTTTCAATTAACTGCGAATGTATTCAATTATGATGAAGATTTGCACAAAAAGAGTTTTATCATCACTTTTGTATCAAATAAAAAATATGACAGCAAAGAATAAATAACGTCATGCAGGTAAGTCACTTACTCCGTGAAAAAGTTCATGATCAAGGAACACATACGAATTAATATTACTATTAAATAATTGTTAATGTTTGTTCTATTTAAATAAGATTTCTTCCGAAATGAACATGTAAAGTTAGCTAAAAAGAAAAAAGAAAGAAAAAAACTAAAAACGTATCATTCATAATTACTAAAGTAATAGGCTGAATGATACAGAATTAAAGATTAAAAAAGTAGACAGAAAACTAAAAGTTGACTTTTAAATGACCGGCTTGTTCAAAATTATTAAATTCGGTTATTAAATGTAACCATGCCAATGAACAAATTTTGAAGGAACATGTTTTCACCCAAAAAGAAGTAAAAAACTGTCATATTGGACAGAGGCCTGGAATCCAATGTTAGGCAAAAAGTACAGAAAATCTGAATTTTGACCATAGAGGTAATAGCAGAAATGTAATGGGTGGTTTTCTACAGTAGCTTTATAATCCGCCCGCAGGCTATTTCAGAGTGCGTAAACATACATATAACACCACATAAAAATAGCAAATATACGTTTAATTGAGGTGACATTTCATTCACTTTCTCGTTTAAGTATAAATAATATTACACAAAATAAGTAGTTAGATTAAATTCTTTTCTTACTTTCTATTATGTTTTCTCGTAAGAATGTCAGTGGTGATTAAAATTATCAGTGGGAGATTTTCAGAACGCTAATTTTCAGGTTTCATATATATAAATAAAGCAACATTAAAGATTAAGGTATATATACCAGGGATAAACAATGAATTTCAGAATTTTTGTTAAAAAACAACGTGGGATTTCATCCCCAAATCTTAATGTGGGACAATACCTCTCGTGGGAAGGAATTCATTATTTTGGATATGTAAGAGAAAACGGCCAATTATTTTTCGAGGAGACCTGAACTAATTCTAGATTTCAAACAATAAAAGGAAGTCAAAGACTAAAGGTAGCTGAGTTTGCGAAAATTACGAAACTGCAAACAAAACCCGGAGGTTGTTAAACTCTACATCAGTGTATCAGACTAAGATTACGAAACGTCCTGAATTCAGTGCGCATGTCGCAAGTCTAGCTCTAAATCTTACGGAGTTATTCAGCCAAAATGATTATTTTATGCATCGGGGAGAGGTTAAAATTTAAAACATCAAATTGAGTTGTCGCGAAGCAATATTGTTTTTTCGGCTTCCTCTGTATGTTGAATTTGACTTCGCGACGCCGCAGTTTGAATATAAAAGAGTTTATCTATTTTATTATGCGAAGAAATTTCTTAAGTCTCATGTGTTTGCTTAAACAGTTTTATATGTCCTTCTCAATCAAAAACCGTTTATCAGCGGAATTTGCGAATATACAAATTGAAAACAATTTTCGAACGATATAGCTTTAGATTATTTTTGTAACGGATGTGACATAAGTTAGTTTACATTGGTGTTGACAGTTGATAATATTTTTAGTCGAGAACTCTGTAGCAAATTGTATGACAGATACAGCAATTGAATGCTTTATAAAATGTGATCTATTTTGTAAGCCAGCATTATCGTGTTCCTTTTAACACTATGCGGATAATTAGCAAGATAAAAATTGCCTTTATTTCAGCCGGATTATATGTCATAACTTTACTCGTAAGTAATGACGTTTAATTTTCATATACATGGTTTCCAAAATGTAAGAGTTCCACAAAACAAGGAAAAACTCATTTTGTTGAAACCGGTTGAGGAATGAATAATAAATCATAAATGTAACTGGCATGCATTGATCAGGTCGGATATTTAGGGACTTCAGCGCATAACCAAAAGCGGAGGTGAAAGTCAACGCCTATTGTAATTGGAAAGCGTTGCATGTTACACAATAGTCTGTCGTTTTTTCTTTGCTTAAAGTAATAAGTTTTGCAATAATAATATGTCAATGATTTGCAATATTGCTGTATGTTCCCGTAATCTCTTTTAAAAAAAAAGAACTCTTTCGTTCTTTGGATTCCAGACGTAATATTCTACTACCGTAAGTATAAATATATGAGAAAAGGAATTAATGTCACTTTAATAACTCTTATTACATGTGCAGGAACTTATAATCTATTTGAAACTGTAAAACATCTCATCAAAACATTTCTTAACTTGAGGGACAATTAATTTTTAGAAATCAATTGCATTAAGAATACATAGACTGAAGTATAAGTGTTTTACTTTATTCCTGTGACTTTTATACTAAACATTGACATTGATATCAACATACGTCAGTTTTGGTAGAAGAGCATTGAAAAAAAATCTGCTTACTATAAGAAATTTCGTATATGTCATACTATCTACATGTGATTTACAGTTTGTTGTCTTTTTTATTCGATTCTTCAAGACTCTTAAAAAATCTCTGAAAGATAATAGAAACAGCCGCGACGATTACAATAGGCGATCATTTTAGAAACTTTTATAAATCGTTAAAATATTATGTTACTAGTTATATTACGAGATCTAGGTTTGTATTCGTCGTTTTGTGCTCATACTTGGGTGACTAAATATAGTATTTTCTTTAAATTTATCATGTATTTTTCTATGTTTTAATATCCACAGTGCTAAGTGAGAAAAACGTTGAATAAACAGCGGATAAACTTGCAATTTGTTATTCGAAGCACCGTATAATTGAAAATACACAGCATGCCACTTCCCTCCGATCGTTTTGATTTGCTAATAAATCCGGTATAATTTGACAAACACTAAATATATACAATAGGAACGGCATATGATAAAATCAGCTAGATGGACTAAGTATCTTGACCTGTTTAATATGAAAAAAAAACATCATAAACCCCACCGCTAGTTTAATCGCTACGAGTCACTTTGATCTGCTTTCACCTCCACGATATCTGAATTAAAGTTTGCGACGGAAGTGACGTCATGCCGACCTGATCAATAAGCCTGAAGTAAGCAAACGTTAACTATCAGATGAAAGCCAACAATGAACACAATTACAACAGATATATTCATAATATAATTATGCGTATGGTTTGACCATTTGATATACTTCCCAATATTTTCTACTGTATTGTATTTGAAAAAGATCCATATATAGATAAAATTCAGAAAAATGTTAGCAAAGACAGCAGAGTCATTATCGTCCAAATCGATCCATCAATAACAGAAATATCTATAGTTTGCCGGGAACACTTGTTGATATTGTCGTGTGTTCTACTTTTCTATAGATGGGGAGTTCCGGCCTGTAAAGGCACAAAACAAAACCTTGATAAATAAATTATCTGATCAAGAAAAGAAAAACTTCAGGCGCGAGCCATCAAGAATCTATTTTCAAGTGCAGTTCAATAAATACAGCGCCGAAATACATAAATATGATACGAAAATATGCATGAATACATGATAAAATGAATGCAATAAAGTTACATATAAAGGCACAAAACAAAACCTTGATAAATAAATTATCTGATCAAGAAAAGAAAAACTTCAGGCGCGAGCCAACAAAAATCTATTTTCAAGTGCGCATGCGTGTTTTAACATCCGGGAAAATTTAAAAAAATTACTCCAGGCATGCAAAACTTGTTTAGGCCTTTAATTAACTGGCAAGTGTTAGAAAATGTTAGATGGATGAATGAAATTAAACTTATATAGGAATTTATATAGGATCGGGCTGTATGGAAATAATACGAAATGATAACAAATAAAGGCATTTCATACAATATAAACACGGAACGAGGACAATACAACATATAGAAAAAATACTGATTAAGTGGTTTGGGACCTCGTGACACTATCATGTCGCAAGTATAAGGCGAACATGCCACGAATATCAGACGAACACTTTTGAAGCAAATGATGCAATGTTTGATGGATGTTTGTGTGATTCACTTTTCACTTTTGGGATTCACCGAGAATAAGCTTCAGCGAACTTCCTACGAACAAGTACAGGCAGATCTAGCTGCGATCATCCCGCGTAGTTGCTACGATTATCAAACGAACTTGGTGTTGCGAACAATACCGGTAAAAGGTGAAAAGCATGATTATCAAAATAGCATGTGCAGAAAAAGGGTGTAACAAGAAAAAAAGGATGATGAGTTATTGTCTTCACTTGATCGGCGTCGGCGTCGGCGTCGGCGTTGCCTTGTAAAGTTTTATGCTGAGGCCAGCTGTTCTTCTAAACTATCGACGTTATTGGTTTGAAACTTGCAACTCTTGTTTACTATTAAAAACCGACTCCATTCTGCTTTTTACAAAAAGTATAGGACTCTTTTGGACTTATAAAACAAGATTTCTTGGTTATTCTTTTCTTATCAGCTGTTCTATCCTAAACTTCCGAAGCTATTGCTTTGAAACCTGCAACACTTGTTTACCATCAAATACCGACTCTTCACAGTAAGAAACATAAACTTCATCCTGCTTTTTGCAACAATAATGGCCCTTTTTAGACTAAGAAAGTCAAATTGCTTTGTTAAGTTTTGTGTTTAGGTCAGTCTTTTTCCTAAACTATCAAATCTATTGCTTTTAAACTTGTAACACTTGTTCATCATCAAAAGCTGACTTATTACAGCAAGAAACATACCTACATCCTACTTTTTGCAAGAATTATGGCCCTTTTGGACTTTGAAAGTATCAGATTTCTTGGTTAAGTTTTGCGTTTAGGTCATCTTTTCTCCTTAATGGTTAAAGCTGTTGCTTTAAAACTTTGGGCAGTTATTTGCTATTTACAGCAAGTACAATATCTTCTGCTTTTTGCAAGAATTATGGCCTCTTTTGAACTTTAACCTCATGGGTAGGACAATATTCTTATTATTCAGAGACAAAAATATCAGATGAGCGTCTACACCCACAAGACGGTGCTCTTGCTATATCTCCTTTCAGATAATCTGATTCAGCTCTGCAAATGTTTAAGCACCTATTTCATTTTCAAAGTTCCTCAATTTGAAAAAGATTAAATATTAAACAAATGTTTTGTGATTGACACAAATAAGCAGTGGGGTACAACAGTGAGCTTGTCGGTCGGTTGGTCAGTAGGTTTTCTTGGTTTCCGGATAACAAGTCAGATTTACATAATGTTTGGTACACAGGTGTAATATAAAAAGTACAGGTTAAATCGACTTTGAGGTCAGTGGATCAAACGTCAAGGCCACAATGACCCGGACAGTTGAACGGTTTACGGATGATAGTTTGAAAATGTTTGGGCCTAGAGTCATTAATGTTGGTACGTATGTGTAACATCATGAAATACAGGGCACGTTCGACTTCTGTAGGTTAAATGTAAAAGTCACAATGAGGGTTTCCGGCTGATAATTTGAGAACGCCTGGGCCTGGGATCAAGAAAGTTGTTACGGAGGTTGATCATTACCAGCAGATGACCCCTGTTGATTGTGAGATCAGTAGGTCACGGTGACCCCCGAACAGTTAAGCCATTTCCGAGTGATAGCTTCAGGGATATAAACAAACTATTTTAGGGGTCTAGACTGTTTGGCATTAGGTATATGGGCATTTAAGGGTCATGGGCTACTGGAGCCCTGTATATCCCTGAACTCGAGAACGCTTGGGCATAGGATCATGAAAGTTGATCTGTTAGGAAGGTTTTAGAGAAAACTTTGGCCTAGGATCATAAAGCTTAATCTATAGTTGGAGGTTGGTCATGACAAGCAGATGATCCCTACTGATTTTGAGGTTCGACTTTGACATTGGCTAACCTCGGTGACAAGGCTATATTGTGAAAAAACCTTAAACGTTTAGTTTTAAAATGTTTTTTAACACGGTTTCGGTAGTAAACCAGTTATTTGATTGGGGTATGTCGTCGGGCGTGCGACCGGGCAGGCTGACGTCAAACTTAGTTTCCGTACAACAACTTTAGTTTAAAACAAGCTATAGACACCAAACTTGGCCTGTACACAGATGATAAAGAGTCAAATGTTCGAAATGCATATAGAATTATTTGGGTCAAGGACAAGGTCGCAGTTGCTAAATATAGAAGAAAATGGTTTCCGCACAATAACTTTAATTTGAATCAATGCATTAAAATTGAATTTGGCCTAAGGTAGCTTATAGAAAAAAAACAGGGTTCGGATTTTTGTCTTTTTTGGGTCAATGTCAAGGTAAGATTTACTGATATAGAATAATTTCCTCTAAAAATATTTTTTTTTTTATTTCTAGTGTTATTATCAAAAAGGTTGTTTTCGCTTTATGATTTTAGTTTGGACTTACTGCCACCAAACTCAATATACAGCAAGCTTATCTGAATGATATTTGGGTCACTGTTACTAAAAATTAAATAATGGTTTCCACTCAATGTCTTTAGTTTGGGTACACATACCATCAGAACACTTAGTGTGTAGATAGGTTTTATCAAACACAAAACGTTGGAAATGCATTTGAGGTAACATGGATCAGGGTCAAGGTCAGTGTAGCTAAAAATTGAAAATTGGGTCATCTTTGAAATAAAAATAGATTTGTGTGATGTGGAATGGAAGGGTGTCGATTCAAATCTCACTGAGATTCATATTTTTTCTTTTTTTCGTTTTCATTTCGGTGCCAAAAAGGTCATTTAATGCTTTTGGGTAACTAAAATAGGAAAATATGGTCATAGTTATTAAAAACTGAATGTATGCATAATATAATATGACCATTTATTAAACAACCTGTTGCATGATGCTATTGAAAACCTGGATTTCGTGGAATTTCTACGTTTCTTGTTTAAATATTTAAGGTATGATATGTTGCAAACCATTCTGTTAGATAAACAGATATTAGAAGGTAAATTTGACTCAGACACCTTCAAAATAACATTCAAAAATGATGTCTTGCAAAAGTTTAATGTTATGGACAATTTTAAAACTACTGACAAGCATTCAGCCGACAGTGGCAGCATAACTGTCCTAATGTCACTCAGATTCTTAACTGCAGAATTTAATGTTGACTGCTAGCTCTTCAGATTGCAATTTTATCTTAAAACAGTAATTAGGCTTAATTTATGCAAACAGTTCAGGAAGAAATACTTGGCCGGTAGGTAGTTTTGCTATGCTAAGTAGGTAGGGAAGAGGCTTTTCACTGTTTGCCTTGTTCTCGGTGCTTCCGAAGGATCTACTTTCTAGATTTTATAAATGTTCAAGGCACTCTGCATTGTTTGATTCACCATATGCCGGTATTTTTCTGGAATATAAATTTGACTACAGAGTGTTATAAATGTCACATATTGTAGCTTAACTCTTTTAGATTTTTTAGGAACTTGTGATCTCCAATATTATCGTTTTTATCAGTAATGTAGGAAATTATGTCTCGCTCATAATAGGGGAGACATAGTGTTTTTGCCATGTCTGTCTGTCAGACACACTTCATTTCCGATTATTTAGAATAATTGGAGAACCATTTGACCTAGAACCTTGAAACTTCATAAAGCGGTAGGTTGTATACATAAAACGACCCCTATTGTTTTTGGAGCCACTCCATCAAAGGTCAGGGTCACAGGGACCCAAACATGGAGATTTGTTTTCACAATTTCACTTTGATCATGAGGCATGTCCTTATGAAGATAGTGACAACTGTCGGCTGGGTATGGGACACAAACACTAAAATGAATGTACAACACTTTGTGTCTGTTTTCTACTTCTATCCAACTCTTGCGACTATCGTACATATATACAAACATAGGATATGACGTAGTAACGCAACACAGACGTTGGTGTCAAAGTGTTTCACGTCAACGTTATATACAAGTAAGCGCGCTATTTTCAACATACTGGGGGCCTTGAAATGATAAATCACAGAAGTTTACATACTGTCATGAAATATTAAAGCTAAGATTTATGAAAGGTTGATTACTTTAAAAACTGAAATAATCAATAAATTACTGCGTTACTTATTAAGTTAAAATATCGTCATAAAATCGATCATATTAATGTCTCTCATTTGATAACACTGATATTTAAGTTATTTAATATTTACGCTCACGAATAGAAATCTTAAGGTCTTAAAATCTCTTTACAACAAATTTTACTGATACACACGGAGTCACTTTGTTTCCAACGGATACAGTTTTATAACTGGTCTCACTGATATTCCACTATTCGATTTTACTTTGGCTGCACGAATCAGTCCACCTTTCCTATATATAAGTTCGTGTACCACACCTAATCTCCACCGCGAACGAGGTGTGTCATCATGGATCTGTATCACGTCACCTACTGATATCGTCTGCTTGTTGTTACCCGTCACTCGGTGATACTCGCGCAACGCCGTCAAATACTCGTGGCGCCACCGTTCCCGGAAGTGCTCGATTAGTTCCTTCTGGACCCTGGCTCGTCTAGTAATACTGGAACGGTTGCCAACTGCTAGATCTGATACCGATTCTATTGGTACATTCTTCGTCGGTAAACTCTTCACCTGCCCGCCGTATAATAACAGTGCCGGCGTTAACGGTTTTGGATCTGAATCATCTGACGTCACGTATGTAATCGGTCGATCATTGAGTACAGCTTCTACTTCCGTGGTTATCGTTTGAAGTTATTATTATTATACCAGATTTGTTGAGCGCCCTTTTCATATGTAATATACGTTCAAAGGCGCTTTACAATTAAACATGTGACACATCGCAGATATGTACGAAAATAACAAAACGTGACATATGCAATCACAAAACTGAAACTGAACAATTTGATTTAACGCCTTTTTTATAAATGATATTTTCAATGGCGTTGTACACAATAATAAAAAATAACAACAATATCATAAATGAACAATGATAATATTTACAGCCTTATTGTAACAAACAGCCATGACCGCACCCCCCACCCCTGAGGTCGTTTTACCCCTATTGCCAATACCAGTGCTTTAAACATCTGGTACGCCCAGACGGGCTGCATATAGTGGTTCAACCTCCCGGTAAATGGCGCCATCATGTACTGTTTTAGAAAGAAATACCACACATTTCAAGTGAAACTCAAGTCTTGCGAAAAACACACACATAGAACGTCATAACCCTTAAAATGTGACATGATGAAATAAAAGATGGATTGTCAATTTAGTTAATTACATGATGAATTGTACAGTTAAGAGACCTTCGTCAGCGACGAATGACTTGCTGTAGTTCTGTATTACAAAAATAACAATGACATATTTATTATGAGTAGAAACAGTCACAGTTGGTATCTATGTGTTGTAGAAAATTTTGAAAAGGTGTGTTTTGAGAGCTCTTTTGAATGAATTAAGTGATGAATCTTTTCTGAGATTGTCAGGGAGAGAGTTCCATAGTTTTGCGGCGGCAACCCTGAAACTTCTATCCCCGTAGGTAACCAGTCGACTTTTTTGTGGCACAAGGGTTGTTGCTGCATTTGCTGACCTCAGATTTCTAGTTGGCACGTACACCTCCAGTAAGTCTCTCATATACACCGGCGACTGTCCATGCAAGGCCTTGAATGTTTGAATGAGAATTTTGTATTTGATTCTATCTTGTTTTTGAAGCCAATGAAGATCTTTAAGGATTGGTGTTATATGTTCAAAACGGGTTGTTTTCGTAATAAGACGTGCAGCTGTGTTTTGGACATTTTGTAGTTTGCTCGTTGTTGATTTTGGCACGCCGTACAAAAGAGCATTGCAGTAATCTAATCGTGAGGTCACAAGCGAGTTTATCAGGGTTTTTGTGGCTTCAGTTGTCAAATATGGTCGAATATGACCAACGTGTCGTATTTGACCGTAGCATGTTCGAGTCACAGAATTAACATGATGGTCCATGTGCATGTTCGAATCAAGCGTAGCACCAAGGTTTCGAACAGTTTTTGATGGTCTTATGCTCGATTCGCCAACTTTCAGTTCTAGATTTTCAACATGTTTGGAGTGTTTTTGACCCGAAAAAAGAATTACTTCAGTTTTGTCTGCATTCAATTTTAACATGTTTGAATTCATCCATGAGATGATTTCTTTCAGGCATTGTTCAACTCGTGTGATTGTGGCTGCCTTTGATGCTTGGTCAACTGGTTTAAACGATAGATAGAGTTGGGAGTCATCTGCATAAAAGTGGTGGTTTAGACCAAGTTCTTCTAAATTAATGCATCGACGTTCGAGAACTTTCTTTAGCGTGATCTTGGTTAAACTATCAGGCGCTCCCACCAACCACCGTACCATGGGGCTCTAGCTGGGATGAAATACCATTGTGTTCCTTCTTGGTTGAGGGCTTCTTTCATGGACTAGGAATCGAATAATTGACGCAGATGCCTTGATGCTGCCTGGTATGTAGCTGCATTGTCAGAAACCATTATGCGTGGTAATGATTGTTTCCTGCTGCAAAATCTTCTAAACGCTTGCATGAAGGAACTTTCAGTCAATTTTTGGACCACTTCTAAATGTAATGCTCTAGTAGAAGCGCACGTGAAAAGGCATATTTCCACGTTGATCTTTTACATGTAGTTCAACGGTAAAATCCACTCCTGTTACCGTAAATGGGGCGCTGTCTTCTAGTCGAAATTTCGGTAGGGGTGGGGGATCTGGGGCTGGGTATGGTTTACCATTACTTCTTTTGCATGTCACACATTTTCGTATCTCTGTCTGGACACATCTGCGAATGGAAGGAATCCTGTACTTCTAACGTAAGTAAGTTATGGTAGCGTTCTCTCCCGTATGTAGATGGCGGGTATGGACGTCTCGAACAATCAGGCGTGTCAGTGTGTGTTTGGGGGAAAGTAAGTATGGGAACTTGGTAGCATATTCTAATGGGGCGTTTTGTATTCTCCGCCACAACGTAAATCTCCTCTTTCGTGAGGAAATAGTTTCAACTGGCGCACTATGGGTAGTCTCTTCTCAGAGGTCTTCAGACTGGATATTTCTCTGGCATATTCAGTGTGCTGGCAATTCTGTAGCCACCCGTGCTCTGCGTTCTGTAGTTCTGTTACGTTTAAAGGGTGTCTTCGTCGTATGGTGACGGCCCTGCAGTTGTTTATAAATCTAAGGACGTATGCAGTGACTCGAATAAGTTTTCTATAGCTGTTGTACCTTGACAAGTCTATTAAAACGTGTAGACGGTCTTGAAGTAGACTGCCTAGAAACGGATGCTCATCTGTTTCTTGCGTCTCGTCTGTCAAGGTTGCCATGGTGATGGTGTCTGCCTGCATCCATACAGGCCACGGAGTTTGGTTAGTCAACCAGTCTGGACCATGCATCCATAGGTGATTGTTTCTGAACTGGGATGCTGTGATACTTCTTGTGAGAAGGTCGGCTGGATTGTGTTTTATGGGACAGTATTTCCACTTCCGGTTCTGGGTTAAGTCTCTTATCTCTGTAACTCTATTTTGGACGAATCTGTTTACCAGTCTCGAGGTGCTCAGCCAGTGTAACACGATTTGACTGTCTGACCAAAATATCACATTTTGTATGTCTATCGCTTGTAGAATGTGTCTCGCAAAACGTGCTCCGATCACGGCTGCCATCAGTTCTAACTTTGGCAATGTGATTTTCTTCAAGGGTGCTACACGGGATTTTGCCATCACTAGAGTCGATTGTTGTCGTCTGCAAAGGTAAGCTGTCGCGCCATAAGCTTGGATACTAACATCAACAAAAACGTGTAGGATAGTATCATCTGCTGTTGGGTCTTTATCGTCTGTATCGTATGAATTGAAGAGGCGGCGGGGGATTCTCATTTCCATTACATCATTTACGTCACGTGCAATATGGAGCCATTTCTTATAGATATCGTCTGGTAAAACTTTATCCCACGTCTACTTGCCTTTCCATAGATCTTGGAGTAGAATTTTCGCGCGTATTAATACTGGGCTAAGTAAGCCAAGTGGGTTGTATACTCGGGATGTAAACTGCAAAATAGTGCGTTTAGTCACATTTGGGGTTATTGGAATGTCTCTGTTCGGGTATGATATCTCATCTGTATTGGTAGTCCAAAGCATGCCTAGAATTTTTGTTACTTTGTCGCTGTCAAGGACACCTTCTTCTGTAGCGGCTACTTGCAAGCATTGACTGTTTGATGCCCATGATCTCAGGTTGAATCCTCCTTGTAGCATCAGATCCCTTGTGTCTCGGAAGTACCTCAAAACTTCATCTTCTGTTTGGAAATTCGATATTATGTTGTCTACGTATAAGTCTCTCTTCAGGAATTTGCTGACCCAGCTGTTAGCGTTGTTGTCAATATTTTTGAGTAGTGTAGCACTGAGTATAAATGGGGAGCAAGTTGAACCGAATAGAACGGCTTTGAATCGGTATGCTGATAACGGGCTATCTGGATTACTCGGATCACTCAACCATAAAAATCTTGTCCCATCTCTGTCTTCTTTTTCTAGGCGTACATTCAGGAATGCTTTCTCTATATCTGTTGATACTGCGTACTTTCCAAGTCGGAATCTTACTAGAATTTGTGATAGATCATTTAGTGAGGGTGGGGTGGGGTCAAGGCAGTCGTTCAAGCTGGGGGAATGAATCGATTCCCTGCAACTACAATCATACACTATACGAATGGGCGTGGTGGCGGAATCTTTTCTGACTGCATGGTGGGTAATAGTGTACTTTCGGGGGTAGTTTCTCATTATCGTCAACTTTCTCAATGAAATCTCTTCTCTCTTGTTCTTGTAGTATCTCTGCATACTTCTCTAGGATCTGAGGTTCTCGGCGTAGTCGACTTATCAGGGATTCGGTTCTTCTCTTGGTTACTTCGTAGTTTGTAGGGAAAGGGGCTGGTCTTCTTTCCAGGGTAGTTTAGCTTCATACTTTCCGTCGGTAAACTTGATAGCATTCTCTTGATATGTCTGTAATTTATCTTTACCTTGGTCGTCTTCGGGAATTATTCCAATAGACTCTAGTTTCCAAAATCGGTCTATATCTGTTGTCTTCACATTTAGGGCAAAACAAGACTGTGTAATAACATTGGTTGTTTCAACTGGACCTGACAATAAATAACCAATGCTCGAACTTACGGCTGTAGGCCCGTTACCTCGAATCGTCTGGTTACCTAAGATGCTCCAGTAATGGTCAGCTCCTATCAATAATGAAATATCAAACTGGTCTTCATCTATCACGGGATGTGCTAACTTCAGGTTTCTCAGGTGTGGTAAAGACAGGACAGAATTCGGAATATTCCGTAAGGGGACGGCAATTGTCGGAATCTTGGCTCCAACATCTGTAAGTAAATATATGGTTGTAGTATCTAGGTGTCTCTGATTCTGTGATGTGTCTCCGAATGTTGCAAAACTGATGGCTGTGCTACCACTGGGTTTGACTTTTAGTGTTTGAACGAGCTTCTCCGATATGAATGAACGCTGAGCCCCTTCATCAAACAAAATATTTGCTTGGGCGTAATTATCTCCAGCACAAACTTCTGCAACGGCGATCTTCAGTAAAACTTCTGGTCGGGGTTCAAACGCAGAATGCAAAATGGCTACCTCAGGCTGGCTGGCTGGCTGACTTGCTGCAATTAGATGTACTGCGTTGCTTGTGCCAATATTTTCTTTGGTATCCGTACCATTTTCGCAAATGCTAGTGTGGTGTTTTCTTTTACATTTCAGACATCGAAAGTTCGAACGGCAGTTTACCACTTGGTGGTTTTTCAAACAGTTAAAGCACAAACGCTTCTTCTTAATAATGTCTTTACGGGCTTTCACATCCGGACCTTTGAACAGTCGTTGGCATGGCGATTTTCTTTGCAGTAAATACACTGTTTCTGATCACTGCGCGCAATGTATGCTGGTTTCTGTCTACTTCCGATTTTGGATTTGGACTGTGCGTTCGTGAAAAAAGATGTTGTGGGTGCATAGTAATCTGCTGCTTCTTGGGCCTGCCCCGCTTCCATGATATTCAACTCACGGTATAACGCTTTCTGTAAATCTTCTAAATGCCAATTATCACTACCATGTTCTCGCGCTAAATTTTTGCGTACATCCGACGGAAGTTTATTAATTATCACTGGCACTAGTAGAGTTCCGTACGTACTCTGGCATTGACCAAGCGACTCTATCCCTCGAACATAAGCCTCTAATTTGTCTATGTAATTCCTCATGCTCTGAAGCGTATTACTTGGGGCTGGAAAATTAAGCAAAGCTTGTATGTAAGCATGAATTATTTTATGAGACTGTCCAAATCTCTCTTTCAACAAATCAATCGCTTGAATGTAGTTTGCGTGTGTAAGGGCAAATCCTTGAATAACTTAGGCTGCACTGCCTTCAAGCTGCGTCTTCAAATAGCTAAATTTCTGCACTTCAGTTAAGTTTGGATTCAAATGTAATGTAGATTCGTAAGAGTCCCAAAAACTTTGCCACTCAAGGATATCACCACTGAAAACCGGAAGTGATAATTTTGGAAGTCTCTGATAAAGTGAAGCATTTGAAAAAGACCTACTCACATTTTGGCTTGCAGCTTGATTTACCCCTGATTCTGTTGGCCTGTTCGCGTTGTTTCCGTTGTCGTCTGGGCTTTGGTCGTCTGCTCGTCTTCTCCACCTTTGAATTTTTGCTCATGTCCTCGAAATATCGTAGTTTGACTTCAATATCCAAACAAAACTTCTCTGCGTTCACAATTTCATCTTCGATCTCCGCCACTTCTGTAGCTTATAGAATCTTCTCATTAAGTGATTTAATTACTTCTAACTTCTGCAATGTCGCATTGATAATCGTGTTGAATTCTATCCAATTCGCATTCTCCTTCGCCGCTTCGATTTTTGCTAACTGATTCGAAATAACTCTATAATGTCCCTCTCGGATCGAACGCAACTTCTCTTTTTTCATGTTTGTTTCGTCACAGCACCAGTGTCGGCTGGGTATGGGACACAAACACTAAAATGAATGTACAACACGTTGTGTCTGTTTTCTACTTCTATCCAACTCTTGCAACTATCGTACACATATTCAAACATAGGATATGACGTAGTAACGCAACACAGACGTTGGCGTCAAAGTGTTTCACGTCAACGTTATATACAAGTAAGCGCGCTATTTCCAACAACTACATGTTTTCTATATGATCCCTTTCTTTCAAGTATCTGTGTTAAAGTGAAGTTAAGGAAAGTCCAAAATGTTGCAAATGTTTCTGTTGTTAAAATTGTAAGCTAAAACGTATGCTGGCTTAACAGATCAACAAGACCACACACGACAACGAATTGATCTTTTCCATATGCTGGCTCCAGTGATGTTAATTCAGCTGCAGATATTTCTGTTCTCAATTACATGTTGACTTTAACTGTGTAATATGTTATATCTTCATTTTGTTAAAACTTTCCTATAACATAAACTAGCACAACCAACATATGGCAAGAATGTGTTATTTCGATTCTCAGCTCATAGACACACAAAGTCAAAAAGACAAACAATCTTTCCTACATACAATCAATAACAGAAGTCTCCTGCAGGCCCGCTTTAAAAACGGAGGGGCATTAGAAACTGGATTTCTTTTCCTTGTCTAGACAGGCCTTTGATCTTTAAGGGTAAATCTGTTTTAGATTGACATTCATTTCTTTCGTGGCTGTGCAACTGGACATTCCATATGTTTTTTTTTTTTTTTTTTTTTTTTTTTTTTTTTAGATTCAATGCTCTTTATTTTTAAAGACATGGAAACAACATTATTGACATGACAGTCTTCATCGTAACTGGGTTGCACCAAGCTCGGGACAATTAAACCCTGTTTCTGGCACGCCAAAGTTTCCAGACAGTTGCCCGAACGGACAAGTGCAATTTTTTTCAGAAATTCATATCCATAAATGTTCCAAATAATTGAAATAATTGCAAAAAGACCTTTTGCATGTCTGCACGAAAATAGTGCATAATATGTATTATTTACGGACTTAAGATTTAGTTTAGTATCACCATGATATAGATCTAAGATACTTTTCGTTCAAATTGTTTGAATCCTGTTAATACCGGAGTCTGTTGTATTTAACAGGTGCACCAGATCTGTTTTCAGTCACAGCCGCTTTTATTAGCCTACACTCTTTTGAGATACTGCTGTTTTCGAACGTTTTCTTGTTATCAGCGTCTTTGCAAAATGATGAAACTAAAATACTTCAGGGTGCTTAACGCAACAAAAAGAGAATTGTACTTCTATCAAATTCATATAGATATGAAAACTGTAAAATGTACTTGAACTGTAATGGGGCGATTTGCACTGCATTAAAACTGAAACAAGATCAGTGTAGTTTTGTGTTTTTAATTTAATGAAGTTCCAATATTTTAGCACCACAGAAAGTTATCTTTTTCTACCAGAATATCTGGGAACACCAAGCACAGATTTAAACATTAAAGTCCATGCGGAACACCAAAAATAAAAGTGGTAAAGTTAATCTTTATGCAGGAACACCTTCTACTTTGTCATTTTAAGAGTAAAGTGCAAATACATCCTATTTGAAATTCAAAGACACATTATAAAAAAATAGATAAGGATTCTCGTTGGTTATGTGAAATGATATGTGACATTTTTACACATATGGCCTATGTAATTATTTAGTTATTGCAGCACAGTATTTGGCAGGCACTGAATGATTAAACAGAAGAACCGGAAACACAACATAAAGCAAGTTGACAGTTTGGCTTCCTGCCTGAGCATTCTTTATGAGACTTTGAGAGAGCTAAATATAATCTAGCACTTAAGTACTAGTGACTGAAATATACCCAAGAATTTACTAAAACTAATTATTAAATTACTTTTACTTTAAAAGACAAACATTTTGATATTAAACATGTCAGTATTCTGAAGATATAGATATTATTTGAAATTTAAGAACAAATGCACAGTGCATTTATTTTCTTTTTGAAACTTTGCTGCATAATACAAAACTTGATAAGCATTTATTTCCATTAGACTAAGTGTACTTTGAAAAACAACACTAACGGCCCTGGCTAAACAAAATAAGATATATTTTGTTTCTAGAGAAGGGTATTGTAAACGTTTCTTGTTTCATTTTTTTTTAAGATACACCATATAAACAAACTGATTTCGGGCAAGTAGAAATGTTTCCGGGCAAATGGTTTTCTTAAAGTTTGAATTGGTACAGAATCCAAGAAAACTAGTTAGGTTAATTGCCCGCCGTTACATAACTGAAATACTGTTGAAAAATGGATTTAAGCCAAAAACGAAACAAATACTTATTGGAAACTGCAAAATCATCATATTGTATGAACATACATTTTTGTGGCTTAAAACAGGGAGATTATTTCATATGGATTTAATAATTGGATTTCATATTTTGACAACAAAATAAAAGAGAATTTTATTTGTTCATGCAAGAAAATTAATGATTTCACAAAAGCTATCATAATTATGCTAGCCCGCAATTTTATACATCTGGTGTGTTGATGTTGTGTATTTAGTGTTCAATCTGTCGCCCTAATTATCACTTTTGAAAATAAAGATTTTGTTCTTTGATTTAAGAGACAGTTTGTGTTTTAAGCTCGGTCATAAATATGGAAAGTATGGACATTGCTTGCTTCTTTATACACCTGTTTTAGAAAAGCAGGATGTAATAGATTTTCACCATTTAAAGTTAAGTAGTTTGATGGAATTAGTGTCTGCTTAATAACTAGATTATTAAGTGGTGCAGTAAAAGATATTACATGATCTATATTTATGTTACGCAATGTTATTTATGTTACATTATGTTGCTTGAAGTTATGCTTGTAACAAATGCAAAGTATGTCACGGAATTGAGCCAATTTTGTGCTCTAGGTGTTTTTCAAATGCATTCGTAAGTCAGAACAAAATGTCTGAACTGAAAATTAATAATTACGCAATTTGGAATATGTTTCGAACGCACGAACAAATCTAGGCTGCTCATAGGTACGAACGTCTTCTATACACACCCCAGACTTGTTTGTACATAGGAACAATATTTTAAATTGCATTAAGATTCTTTTTCAATTCTCAAATTGGTTTGTACTTACGAACAGCCTAGATTTGTTCGTACGTACGAACAATATTTCAAATTTCATAAAGATTCTTTTTCAGTTCTTATATTTGTTCATACGTGCGAACAGCCCAGGCTGATATAGAAATTCTCTGGATGTCTTTAACATTTTTCAAATGCATACAGTCTACATATTTGCTCGTACATGTACGTATGAACAAAATCTCAGAACTAATAAAATAATATTTGCCCAATCTGGAATACTGTTCGTACGCGCGAACAAATCTATGTTGTTCGTACGTACGAACAAATGTAATAACTGAAAAAATGAATAAATCTGGGCCGTTCGTATGTACGAACAAACTATCAGAACTGAAGAAAATACGTAGAAATAAATAATTTCAGATACGAACGAGTGTATTAAATTTTGTGATTTTTTTTTGCTGCTATGGTCTGCGATTTTTTTCAATTTTTGTTGTGATTTTCGCCGGTAAAAACCCATAAAACAGCAAAATTGAGGGACAGACCGGAAGATCCTCTTTTATTCCGGAAGCATGTACTGGTATTAGAATTGTTTTTCTGTAGAACATTTGGCGTCTTATCACAATATTGAAGTTTAGTATTTTAATTTGAGTACCGATGATCAGCAAGATAAACTTTCAAACATATCTAAGCTTTCCAATCAATATATTCAGCAACTTGAAGCCAATGCTGTCCTTAATACAAGTTCATTTGCTAGTTCCAATATAACAAAAGGCATTTATGTTATTTTGCTGTAAAGCCCACGTGTAATGAAACAGCCGTGTACTGGACCTGTGGTAAACAAACATTTTTAAACATAATAACTTATCTGACTAAATCTTCTCTATGTTTGAATTTAATATTGTCAGAGAGAGAGTCAATCAGTAAATAAGTACATATGCATTTTGAGTATCACAAAGGCATTGCCCTCTCTGTGAAAACAATATTGCCTCGGATAAAGCTGAAAAACTTACATCACATTCGGTCGACAGCTTTAAGAAGTCAAACAAAAGATTAAGGTTAGAATCCGAGTAAATCCTAAAAGAAGCAAAATATTTTCGACTTTACACACCCTCAGTAACAATTATTTCAGCCTTTTAAAAAGACAGTTCCGTAAAGTCCAAAGTAACAGCAGAGAAGAGATCTTACATGACCTTTGAGACAGGAAAATTTGTCCTTTGGCATTACTCTGAGTCCAATTGCGGTAAATATTTCTGCCAAATAAACAAAAGATTGCTGATTGTATGTCAAAGTTACATCCTGGACAAGCTTCATAATGACTAGTTAGTTGCAGTTATTAAATATATGAACAAAGATATGGCATTTAGTGCATTGTAAAGTCGATGATTTGTTCTCCTGAGATTATCCCGGTTGTTCATGTAGAACAGGCACATGAAAATGAACTCTCATCAACATATTTTGCTTTCAGATGTTGTAAAATACAGTTAGATACTTGTAAAAATACAAATCATTTTGCGCTGATACACTAAGAATTAGCACAAGCTGTTTTGGTCTCAATTTACTGCTATCAGGTACCGCGCTAAAGTTAATCTGTAATCTGAAACAATGACCTAACAAAGCTGTGAGGTCAACATTGGCAAACGAATGTATTGACAATATAGGTCAGTGGTGGGCTTTCTAATGCATATTGCTCATGACATGGTGCAACGAGTTTCACTCCACAAATTCATGTTTAAATGTTACGGTACAGTTATTAAATGTTGTAGGAATTTCTCAGAAATAACTTGGAAATTTAAGAATTATTTCAGTGTATTTAGATTTTATCAAGCGCGAACCATTTCATATAATAATTTGTAACCGAAATTGTTTATGTTAAAAAGTGGTATAAGTTTGTAAAAGAATAGTCAAATAACGCTACGGAACCTGTGCACTGTAAGTCAGTTTACGACAGTTGATAAGTCTAAGAAGTTTAAATCCATTCCGACAAGTGGTAACTGAGACACTAGTTTACATACAAAAACGTTAAGCATAGATTTGTGTGATTTCTTCCAAATAATAAGAGAGAATCAAAGGAAAATAAAACTCTACAGAGCAAAACATGCTGAAAACTATTTGAATCAACCCTTATGCGACTACCCTTTTTCACGTTATTTTGTGTGTCATTCATAAAATAAGAACATGGTAGATCTAAATGCATAGATAAAAGGGGAAATAACTTTATGCAACTAAATACAAATATACATAGATATTGTGAGTGCATCAAAGTACATGGTATGTTTTCACTATAATAAAATCAATTTAATAAATAACTAGAATTGTAACCATTTCTGCACTCCTTTTGGATTCCATACCTTTACAAAATAGTCAAAAAATGTAGCATGCCAAGAACATGCCGCCAACTTACCTATTCGCCGTTAGCTGTGAACATGTTGTAATTGATTCGATATTAGTTCGCAGAAAAATTGTAGGGAGACAAATGATCGCGGTTTATTCATCAGAAGAACATAGAAGAAGGTATTTTAGATAAACTGTTCACAAAGAGCTTTGATTTGAGGAGGGCATTGCAGAAAATATCTGTAAGCATGAGTCTGATAAGTGTTAAGCAAATTACAACAACATGTTTTGACTATGAGGGAAATCCGTTTGTACAATTGCAATATTGAAATGTAAATAATGTTCTTCGGTGTGTGTGTGTTCGGGTTTAACGTCTTTTTCAACAATTTTTCAGTCATATAAACGACGATGTCTACTTGTAGCAGTGAGCACAATGCCCAACTTTATAGTGCTGCCTCACTGGAATATCACGCCGTAGACTAGTGGCATGATACCCCACCCAGTCACATTATACTGACACCGGGCTGACCAGTCCTAGCACTATCCCCTTAATGCTGGGCGCCAAGCGAGGAAGCTGCTAGTACCATTTTTTACGTCTTTGGTATGACGCGGCCGAGGATCGAACCCACGACCTCCCGCACTCAGACGGACGCTCTACCACTAGGCTACCGAGGCGGTTATAATGTTCTTCGGGGATGATAGTAATGTAATTATATTCTTACCTGTGGTAAGTCAGAATTTGTTTCTTGGTATCTATAGTCATGTCTTAATAAACATGCGGAATTGTGAAAATGAAATAGTTGCCAAAACATTTGCACTTGAATCAAAATATGCCAAAGGAAATATAAAAAGTGACAATTGTAGCACTAACCATAAGTTTGATAACTAAGACGTAAAAGCAAAAATTGTTTTGTATTCATACATAAAACTTATAAGCAATGGGAAGAAAAATCTTGCCGGGATGAAATAATTACATGTACTGTTGTTATTTGAATTGAAATTGAAAATTAAAATTCATCCCTATTTTTTCCTTTGAAACTATAATAAATACCATGATACGAACAAGTTCAGACATTCGTAATTTTAATTTTGTCACAGCCTCAGTGCTTCAGTTTTTAGGCTGGCGATTTATTCACCAGACTATTATAACAATATACCTAGGTACCACAAAGTTCAACAGATGCTGAGATTGACAAACACAAAATATAATTTCAAGCGCAATTCAAATACTCCGCCACGTTTATCAGTTTTGCCATAGAATTGTATAAAGACTATTTAACTTACCTGTTTCAATAGATCTTTTTGCTCAAACATGTTATAATAATGTTTTATTTTTCTAACGGTAAATACTTGAAAGAAAACATTAGAAAATATTACATAATGATGGTAAATTAATTCGCCTCTATGAATGAAATGTCCGTATGAATGGAATTTTCTTGTAACTCAACACTGTTGACCGCTTCGTTATAGATTATAACCTCGGTCTATAAAAAGCTAATTAAACAAACGCTGGTTCCGAGAAACAATTGTCGACATGAGTTATACTGCGCATTATTCGACGACTTTACATAGCATGGACAATAAGAAATATGAAATATCAATTAAAATGAACTTATTGTGATATGAGTTATGTCAGGTCTTATATTTAGGGCTAAAGTTTTAAGAATCTATACTTTCAGAATATTTGCTATAGGTACTAAGGGACGTAATCACTGCGTAGAATTGCCACAGTAACGTAAGAAGAAACAAATGACCACATTCTACTTATTGTTTACCTAAACAGCGTACATGCTATATTTTGCTACAGAAATAATGTTTACATTTTCAATAGAAACTATTATATTATTTGATGGTGTTTCTGACGAATCCTAAAAGATATATTTCAAAAGTGCTTTGTCACCAATTTGCTTAAAGGGTGTGGGCGTACAAGTAATTTTGTTTAAACACGCGTGTTCAACTGTATTTCAGGTTATATTAAGATAGTGGACCCGTAATGGTGATGTTTAACAATTGTATTAACTTGACACAGTCCTGAAGTTAACATTGTTTCGCACTGTGATTCATCTTTAAACGAATTTTAGCCGGTTGTTGTTGTTTATTTTATTTTATTTGTTAAATTTGTATAAATTGTGTTGTTGTTTTTTTTCCTCCAGCTGAAACAGAGACAAATTTCAACATGATAGCCATTGCGCAAAATGATCGCATAGAATTTATTTTACCAAATATTTTTCCAAATGAAACCTCAAAATATTGCCTAACAGTTATAAAACACAAAATAAATTGTCGATAACAATTTTTTTCTGGGGAGCCTCGAGTAAAAGGATTTAATCGGACAGAAATTAAGCTCCAACATAAAGCTCCAAAAAGTATGGCCTTGCTCTCTGCATTCAAAAAGAATCATAGGGCAGCAGTAAAACCTGTCTACCTACATTTCATCCAAACTTTGTAAAGTAAAGAATAAATGCAATATAAAGAACTTTACAAAATGTAACTAAGTATTTTCAAAGCTGTCATAACATTCACCCTTCAGTATAATTCATTTTAAACAGCAAGAAATAGCTAATCAAATGAAACATTTCCGCTTTTGTACGACAGATCAATGATAACAAGTGTTGAAAAAAACAGTTTATCTTACTTAAACAAAGAATTATAATGAACAAAGTTTGGTCCTAGTGGGGCTTGAACCTATGCCCTCCTGAAAAATTAGTTAAAGTAATATCATGGTAGAAATTGAATACTCTTTAAAAAAGGAGGAACACTATTACAGGTACGTCAATTTTCCTAACCATCGTATTAGGGAAGGAACGGGACTAGACAATACTCATTAACAGTCCGGTTTGTAGCGGGGTTCGAGTCCAAAATTTCCCCCATACCGACAAGAAAATCGCCCCATCTGATCAGTGTTCATACATTCCATTCATACATGATGCGCGCGCGTGTGTGTGTGTGGTGGTGGTGGGGGGGGGGGGGGTGCATATAGAAATATAGATGTTGTGTTTGTTACCTTAATATTTTATCTGATAGTATGGCCCTCAGTGTTTATTATCGCTTCTTTAGTAACATATATATAGGGGATATTTGCTTGTTTTGAGTTAATATGGAATATATCTCTCTGAGAAGTGAGAAAATTTCAAATATTTTCACGAGCGCGTAGCAAGGATATATTCCATATTCGTGAAAAACAAACATTTTTTTTTAATTTTATGTTTAATTACGTTGACAGGAACATTTTGCAACAAATTTCAATCTCAGCGCGGGAAACAGGCGGGCGTTAACAATCATGACGTCAGACGTGTTGTGACGTTGTAAAGACGCATACAACATAAAGTTTTATAATTTTTATTTTATCTTTTGCTGCATAATGTTAAGGAATTCACATTTAGTAAAATAATTTGAATCGAGAAATATACTATAATGAACAAAGTGCGATTACAATTTTTATCTTGTTTTAAGCAAATTATCTAAAAGTCATACACAACGTACAAGTAGATCGGAGCTATACCTCTCACAGTGTGCAAATACAGATTTCATATTTTCACAATGTGAGTGATGAGATATATAAATATTAAATTGATAGAATACAGTATTTCATTAGTTAGCATAAAATAAAAACGGTTATGGCACGCCAGTTGTCCAATAATAACGTGATCCAAGGTTCAAACTAGGATTAACAATCGATAAACTAGGTTTTTCGAACGTAAAACCAGGTTTTTTGAATACTTAGGCCTACCCATATTTTCGAGCAAAAACACGCCCGTGAACCCAGGTTTAAACTATGTTTTTTAACGTTTACCTATGTTTAAGGGCGTAAACCAGGGTTCACAAGTGTAAACCATAGTTTTCAGGACGTGAACATATGTTAACGATCGAAAACTTAAGTTTATGACCGGGAACACAGGTTTACGGCCGTAAATATAGATTCACGCTCGTGAAAATAGATAATGACCAAAATTCATAGTTTTGTTCGAGAAACCAAGTTTATCAAACGTAAATCTAGGTTCACGTTCGTAATCTATGGTTCACGCTCGTAAACCCAAGTTCATAGTCGTTAACATAGGTTCACGTCCGTAAACAATGGTTACTGATATTTGACGCTGTACATCGCTTCATTATAACGTCAAGTCGATTTGACAATAATTAGCATACAAGTATGATCGGCCTGATATTTCACACAAACCCTAACCATTCCCAGTCAATTCAATCTTCTTTACTTTCAAAATTACCTCTTTTTAACACTTAGCATATGCGCCTATTTTCAATACTTATTATTATCTTCTCCTAGTTAGCAATTGAGGTAGTAATTTCATACTACAGTAAGCATTTGCATAGGTAGAACAACTAGCGATATTTAAAACTAGACATAGTTACTATTTCGAATTACTACTAGAAAAAACAACCAGCGATATTTTAAACCAGACATAGTTACTATGCTGAATTACTAAGCTATGAAAAAATAACTTAAGATTATTACTTGATAATCGTTACGTACTTATCTCACAACTCTTCAAATTTTCTTGTTCGCCATTTTCTAAAACTTCTAAAACTAAGTTTTGTAAAACAGCTTATTTCAATGTAATGTATTTAAGATCGTATATTCAATGCCTGCCATTATTGTATGTGATTCGTCTGTAAGAAGAGGAACTATTTTAGTTAATTCTATCGTTCAAATCCTTTTCTTATTGTTTTGTAGTCTTGTCAGTTGTCATACATAAATGCATATTACGAAATATTTTTTTTTTAAAAACTAAACAATGGATCTCTGCATATATAAAATATCCAATAATTACATTTTTGGTCGAAAAACTAGGATTATGGAATACTAACTTAAATTTTCGAGCGAAAACACAGGATAACAGGCGTAAACCACAGTTTACGCTCTTGAACCAATGTCTACGTCCTATAAACTAGGTTTCACGATTGAACTTTAACTTGGGTGTACAAACGTGAACCTACATTTACAAGTGTAAACTATGGTTTACGAAGTTATCCTGTTTTCGCTCAAAAGAATAGCTTTACATGCCATAAGGTCCGAAAAGCCTAGTTTATTCATCGTTCATCCTAGTATTTCGACTGTGAAGCTCATGTTATTATTGGGCAGTATCCATAAAGGTCACGTCCGTAAACTATAGTTCACGATCATAAACCTAGGCGCACAGTCGTAAACAGGGGTTGACGTTCTAAAACGCGTAAATATATGTTCACGTTCGTAAACCCATGTTCACGCCCGAAATTGATAGTTGATTTCTTAATTCTTATATATCGACCGTACACCATGGTTTACATTTGATTAACTAGGTTTCTTGAATAAACTATGAATTTCGGTCGTCATCCTATGTAGTTTGATTGGATTACGTCCTCGGAACCTGACTTTTGGTAAAATATTAATTTTTGTGGTTTAAGATTCCCAAGTTAGAATTAAGTGCCGTTTGTATCACTAATAAAGTTATCCCAAATGAAGCAAGCACAATATATTTTTTCACAATCTATAGTTTGTAATATCCTTTCACTACCTTCACAAGTTAATCAAAAAGATGGTTCATCACAACAATACCGTATACCCGCCTTAGTTTGATCTGGAAAACACATAATATCTAAGATTTTGCAAACATCTATCCCGCACAGTTTTCATTCAATGTTTTGTTGTTTGTACTTTCAGTACTTTGAGTAGAATAAATTTATGATCATATTTCTCACAAATTTATTTGTTTCAATTGTACTATTGCTGTACAAGCTATTTTGAAGACAATTTATGGCTGAGTTTTGCTCGGTTGTCATGGATCTTAGCATTTTCATGGTATGTTCACAACAACCCGATCTCCAGATGTTCACAGCAACTACTTTGCGGGATGTTCGCAGCAGCTTGTTCGTGCGAAGTTCACAGCAGGGAGTCAGTGACGCAGTGGTAAGCATGTTGGACTACAACGCCAGCAGTCCGGGTTCGATTCCCGGTTTCGGCTGATATCGCGGTCAGTGCAGGGTGATTCACTTAAATCGGTACTGTTTCCAACAGTATCGGCCTAGACTGGATGCTGGGAAGGTAAATGCTATACATTCCGTCGACTCGGTTGGAAATAAGTTGTTCCATCCATTCCAGGTGGGGAAATTCTTCGATTGCCAAAGTTACACATGAACGTTTACTTTTTAACAGCTTATTTGCGAAACATTCACAAGAACTTGTTCACGTCAAGCCAATTCAAAACAGCCAATTTTCTGTCATATTTGCCAGGAACCCATATATTGTTTGCTGCAGGTTTGACTGATATTCACGGCATGATCGCAACAAATGTTCGCCGCAAATTATTATTATTCCATTTGGATAAAATGTTAAAATGACATTATTACAAAAATAATTTGTTCGTCACTGCTTATGTACCTAAAAATATAAAAAAGGCGAAAAATTCAAGCGAAAAATAACAAAATAACAAATCTGTGTGGCAAAACTGATGCTTGGGATTAAAGGATTAAATTATTACACCGGATACCTGTCACATGCAATATACATTGATTTCATAAATGACGAGGAGACACGAACTCATTTACAAATTATCTTTTGTCATTTGATGTTATAAATAACCACTCGATGGCCGTTTCGATATTAAATTTAATATATTTATTTTGTTTGGTGTAACGTCGCACCGACACAATTATAGGTCATATGGTGACTTTCAAGCTTTAATGGTGAAGGAAGACCCCTAGTGCCCCTCCGTGCATTATTTCATCACGAGGGGGCACCTTGGTAGAACCACCGACCTTCCGTAAGCCAGCTGGATGGCTTCCTCACATGAAGAATTCAAAGCCCCGAGTGAGGCTCGAACCCACATCGATGAGGGGCAAGTGATTTGAAGTCAACGACTTTAACCACTCGGCCACGGAGGCTCCCATTAAATTAAAGTATTATCTCTCCAAGTTCCATTTTGCATATGTAACCAGAGCTTGGTTTGTATTAGTAAAACCAACGCTGTCGGTTCTAACTCACATTTATTCTGTCTATATCGACAAAGCCTAAAATAAATGAAAGCAATATTTTTACAAATCGTTCAACATCAACATGTAAATTTTCAAGATTCATCAATATCAGCATTCGAAAAATAATACAAATTATAATACAATTTCATGAAAAGAATAAACATTTCTTACCAGGATCACTTCCAAAAGATCTAAACAGATTATGTCTGTATAGAAAACTTCTAATCATATCATAGTATACTTTAGACTGTACTGCAAAGTACGTCTTACTTGTACAGAACAAAGAAGTGGAGTGTCCAGAGAAAAGAAAGATAGGCGGGAAGAAAATGTTTCGCTGGGTAAGTATACATGCACGTGCAAACCTGGTGAACACATTCATACGGCCTTTTCATTGACCTACACGCTCGCTACGTCACTGTATAACGTATTATAATTGTTAGGTAACTAAATATACTAAAGCTAGGGAGATAGACGCGATGCGCACATTAAATAAAACACATTCAGCGAACAGTACCATGTTGCCAGGGTTACACATTCCCCTCCTATAAGGAAATGGCTATTGACATTTCCACATAATGAATTCTGCTAAAATATAAATTCGGTTTGTTAAACATTTGATCAAGAATCATTTGAAGTCTCACGAAATAATCAAGATGTCTGAAAACAGAAAATGACAAACGCATGACACCGCTTAATATACTCCTGTAGGGGGAGATAATACAATCACTTCTTGTGCAATATCTTATAAGACTTTTCCCTTATATTAAACAGCAACACTAAGTCATATTGATGATTTCGAAAACTGATCTCGAAAATTCAAGATACATTCATAGCGGCGAAAAATAAAAATAAAATAAAACATTACTAAAAATTCCTATCCAGGTACTGTTTCCTGTAAAACAGAGAAAAAAAAACTGTCATTTATCATTATTTCAGAAAACAACGCATGATCCTGAAAATAAATACTTGTAAGGATAATTCTCTACCAAATAAATTCCTGCAAAGAAATAAATTCAGAATTATCAAATGTAATTATGTCCATGTAATCTGTAAACCTTAAAACATGTAGAAATGTTTCAAACAAAGAAAATCTCACAGTTCGGGTTGGTCTCTACTTCCAAGTGAGTTACCCACTCACCATATCGTTTCGGTGATCCTCTGTGTCTAACGGGGCGAGGGCATCGAGATGGAGGTACAAAGACAATTCTGGAACTATGGTGTCCTGTATAATCCATGCTTATCGAAGTTGCCTCCGTTCTAGACTGAGACTTATTTGTCGCAGATCTAGTATTTAGTGATGCAATTTCACTCGTCCTCTGTACTGACTGGTTACTCTGATCTGATTCAAGAACCTGTGAAGTTTCTGAAAATTGAGTAGGGAGTATGAGAGAGGATTTAGTTTCTGTATGGAGAGAAGAAGGATATACTGGTCTCTGATTTGGGGTTTTCTTAGTGGAGGAGGAATATATATTCCGGTTCTGTCAATGTCGCCATTCGACTCAGAATCACTAGAAGAACTGGCACTGTCTATTACTATCTCTGTGACTGGATTTAAAAAGTGGTCTGTCCTACGTAGTTTCCTTGTAGTTCTCTTACGAGGACTGCTACTGGAAGTGGACAGGCTTTCCTCTATAGACTGGTTGCAAGAATAAGGCAACAG
Source organism: Mercenaria mercenaria (assembly GCF_021730395.1). Classification (NCBI taxonomy): domain Eukaryota; kingdom Metazoa; phylum Mollusca; class Bivalvia; order Venerida; family Veneridae; genus Mercenaria; species Mercenaria mercenaria. The sequence continues at coordinate 10,953 of NW_026460029.1, read as the reverse complement.
CATATTCCGGTGTAAAGTCTTGACTGGGCCCTTCTTATTTTCCTGTTGTACCTTGTATACCGGGATATCTGGAATTGGCATGGAAAGGACTATATATGGTTCCTGTTCCCAACGATCAGCCAATTGGTTGGTTCCCTGCTAACCAACTTTACTGACCAGAACCTTATCTCCGACTTCAAGCCGAGTGTTCCTCACTTTGTGGTCATGTTGTTGCTTGTTGTTGGCGGACACCTTGGCAGCTTCATTTACAGCTTGGCGATAGTCAAACTGGAGGCGCTGATGCAGTTTGGTTACATAAGAGGCGTGACTTCCGGTATGTTCCTCAAAGGAATCAGTGCCTAGGTATGCATCAACAGGTAGTCGTGGGTTCCAACCAAACATAAGAAAGTAAGTGGCATAAGCTGTAGCATCATTCTTTGTTGCATTAAAAGCCTTACCAAGGAGGGGGAGTGGTCAAGATAAGACTTCCAGTCGGTCTTCTGGTATGTTTCAGGAGTTTCCAACATCTTCAGTAGGTCTGGTTCCAGCGCTCGGCTGCTCCGTTTCCCATCGGGTGGTATGGAGTAGTCCTTGACTTCTTTATGCCCGCAATCCTGCATAACTCCTGGATAGTTCGACTCAGGATGTTGCGACCTTGGCCACTATGCAGTTGCTCTGGAAACCCGTACTACCGAAAATACCCTTCGTATAGTGCCTTTGCAGTGGTAGCGGCAGTCTGATTTCGGCACGGAATTGCCTGCGAGAAACGCGTAAAGTGATCAACTATAACCAGAATATCTTCAATACCACCTTTACTGGGTTCTTAAGAGTTGTATCCTCTGAAGCACTTTTGTCTTCAGACGTTGTCATGATGAAATTCAGCACACAAAAAATATGGAAAGGTAAATGATTCTATGTAGTGTTTACACCGGTAACCCTACAAACAATAGAAAAATGCGCAAAATAAATCAAACGCACGAAACAAAAAATAAAACGCAAAAGACAAAATACAGCGTTTAAAATAAGTCAAACTTGATTGGCTGTAAACTCAAACTTTAAATTCATAGGTAAAATTCTAGAACAGTTTCTTTAGCTATTTCCCCCCGAGCTGAAAAATACTGAACAACGTAATGTAAGTATTGACCTAATTCTACCTTAACAGCGTAGGAAAATCACAAATTTATAATTCTTCAAATATAGGTCAAATGATCGATTATGTTTACTAACAGACTAACTGTGTACCTAGATTCTAGATCACGTGATATATCGTTTACCTTGATAGAGCAGTAAACACCTGAAAATCGTTAATGTTCTATTCTATCCAGCAAATTTCATAATTTCACAAAATAACTATACTGTATTAATGCAAATCACAAGCATACCGCATGTATTTTTTTCGCAGCGCACCCGTAACTATCGCTTGCAGCACAGTAAACACAAACACAAAATATATAGTAATACGTATTATATAAATATGTATTCGCTAAATGTAATTTCGCCGCTATGATCATTCACACTGCCCACGGTGATGTTAGTAAATACGTTAGTTATTTTATGGAGAATATAGAAATAGAAGAAATGGTAATAGAAGATATGCATGTACAGTTTATCGTCTGCAAACTTTTACGTTGCAATAGAGTGTGAACACTCTCTAAATATGATAATTTCTACCTTTGTAAACCAGAATTTCATTCTCTATATCAAAAACTAAGCTAATTAATCAAAACAATTCTGTACTGTCATTATAATAAAATACAGCTTTACTAACACACCTGTCGTTTGGTATTTTGAGCGGTAAAAAATTTGCACCGGAAATAGTAAATCAGAGTGGACTTTCAGAAATGCATAAACTGATTTACTAGCAAGTTTTGTATAAACGTTTAATGCGGAACGTTACAGAATGATTTACTTTGAAGATTATGTTTAATTTTAAAAAAATACTGTAAATGCCTAACTATGCAACAGCCTAACAAAAGTAATTGATATATCAAAAATTTATTGCCACTCTTGCCTAACTATGCAACAGCCTAACTATAGCATGTCATGAAAACTCGTCTGAGCAACAAAAATGTCTTGCCATACTTGCAAAAACAGTAAAATAAAAGGGTACTTACACCTATAATCATAAAATCTAGTAAAATACATAGCACAACTAAAATGCACACTGAAAAATATCACACAAAATTTCACAAGCATGTCCAGTTCACAGTGCACGTAACATCGTCGAAAGTAGTTCTCTTCCGCCGGGTAACAGTTTTAAATTTCAGCGCTTTTGTTTCAGCTGTCTTTCAATTTATTATCGTAAAACGGTTGGGAGAGAGCTCTATTAAAGGGGACATTTATGGGTAGGATCCTCTCGTCCGGTTGCCAGATTTTCGTATATGGTAGGCCTGCGGCGTCCAGCAGCGGCACTGTTTGGGCGTCCGTGAATGAATCATAGCTTCATTGTATCCATTGAGTTATTCTGGCCGGGGAGCCATTTGTAACCGGGGCTTGGTTTCTAGTAGGAAAACCAACGCTGTTGATTCTAACTTACATTTATTCTGTCTATATAGACAAAGCCTAAAACAAATGTTGTTTACAAATCGTTCAATATCAACATATAAATTTACAAGTTTCATCAATTTCAGCATTCGAAAGACAATAAAAATTATAGTACAATTTCGTGAAAATAATAAATAATTCTTACCAGGATAACTTCCAAAAGATCTAAAAAGATCTAAACAGATTATGTCTGTATAGAAAACTTCTAATCATATCATAGTACTCTTTGGACAGTACTGCAAAGTACGTCTTACTTGTACAGAACAAGAAGTGGAGTGTCCAGAGAATAGAAAGATAGGCGGGAAGAAAATGTTTCGCTGGGTTAGTATACATACACGTGCAAACCTGGTGAACACATTCATACAACTTTTTCACTTACCCATACGCTCGCTTCGACACTGTATAATATATTATTATTGTTAGGTAACTAAATATACTAAACTTAGGGAGATAGACGCGATGCGCACATTAAATAAAACACAATCAGCGAACAGTACAATGTTGCCAGGGTTACACATATATCATCAGACCCTAATGTCACTGACTTATGACTTATTTTATAGATCTCCGCTATTCAGTAAAAAGGTCCGGATCAATAAAAGCTTTCCTCAAATTCTGAATCTATATGTTTGACCTGTGTCTAAGTTATTCAGTGTGCATAGCTGCTATGTCTGTATAAGGCTACATAATATATGATAGCCATGCCCCTGCCGCGTTACTCCCAAGACTGCCTTGATTTTAAGAAACTAATCTCTTCGCAACAACGCTCACTGAAGAAGACTGTCAGATAAAGACTGTAAAGATATCCCTAGTGCCTGCGGATGTCGGTGTTTTTACTGAAACAAATCGCATTTGTAGAATACTATAAAATTCATCCGAAAAGCAGTTTTACTTTTCCTTTGCCATAATCATACACTTTCATTTTATGATAAAGGTGAAATAATAATCAAGCAGAAATTTCCTTCAAGGATTTATTTATTTTGTTTGGTTTAACGTCGCACCGACACATTTTAGGTCATACGGCGACTTTCCAGCTTTGATGGTGAAGGAAGACCCCAGGTGCCCCTCCGTGCATTATTTCATCACGAGCGGGAACCTGGGTGGAACCACCGACCTTCCGTAAGCCAGCTGGATAACTTCCTCACATGAAGAATTCAACGCCCCGAGTGAGGCTCGAACCCACATTGATGAAGGGCAAGTGATATTTCCTTCAAGGTAGTGTCTAGCTGAGTAGTAACCTGATACGTAGCCAATGTTCTAGCCGTCTGATTACCAGACGCTGATCCCGTCCTTTAGAGCTATTGTAGCCGTGTAGCATGAATAACGTATGTTTTAATAAAGGTATAGTAGATTTACTTGATAACTCGCTAAATTATGTCTGTTAAATATTTGCGTAAATAAAGATTTCGCTTTTTGAAAATGACCCAGTGTTGTTGCTTTGCACATCTGTTTTGCTGAGACAAATATTGAACATCAAAGATGAATGCAAAGATGAAATGTTATGGTTGTATGTTAGAGGATATGTTACACAGGAAGTTATGAGAAATGTAAAAAAATCAATTTTGTAACATACTATGCTTGATTTAATAACAAGTTATTTTAAAATATGAACGTGATTATAAAAAATCTTTTAAAACACTATGCCTTTAACCGTCAACAAAATACAAATTGTTCAGAAGTGTATACGTACTGCGTCTGCATTTCTTATTTAACCTGTTTAGAAATATAGTGTCAATGAAAGGAATGTTTAGATATTCACTTTGTAGAGAAAAAAAATTACATTGGCAACTTATTTCATTTTTTTAAATTAAAGTTTCGTAATTATAAGTTTGAATTCAGCCAAGCATTTCTTTATAAGTTAATACTATTGGTATCTTTGCCAAACATTTGATCAAATATATTATATGAAAGTATTCCATTACACTATTCCTAATCAGAATGATTACCCGCAGCTAAAAATCACCAGAGGACAGTTCAGGCACATGGTTACTAAAAATCTAGAACGCCGGCTAGGCCTCTGGTTACCAGATATCTAGAAATCTTCCTTCTAAATGCAGGACTCAGACTGAATGGACGGTTTGAACCAACAGCATAAATTTATCTTATGATTTTAATTTCAAATTACACACGCAGCTATGGCAAAAGTTGAAATACATGGGAAACCAAAGCCAAGGAACATTTTCTTCTTTTCTTGCCAGTGTTGATTTTATTCAGCTGCTCAGAAAAGTTAGTTCATTCCGAAAATAACTTATTTACCTTCAAATTGCAAAGTTTTGCGATTGCACTGAATTCAAACTCACATTTTTTAAATCTACCTGTATTTTATGAATGTGAAAATGCGAGCAAATTTCGAACGTTTGTAGAATTACTGCTCCAAGCCTTTGGCCTGACTATCGCATGAACATTCATTTAAGCCGATCGCAATCCCAAGCTTGACTATTAATAATACAATGTGCTGTAGTCTGTAAGTCTTTAGTATGATTTTACTAGGGAAAAGTTCTATTTTAAAATCGAAAGTCAGTATATTTGGACAAACATATAAACTCCATATTTATCGAACTATATTCTATCCGGTGCATTCGTAAATTTCTACTATTGAAATGTCAAGCGCGCCTCTGCATCATGAGTAAAGTGTGTTTGATGGCTGGACCGCTATCAATATACGTATGAAAAATATTCAAATTCGGGAGCCCAAGCATTTTCAATATGGTAAGTGGTACGTCAATCCTTTGACATTCAAAAAAGCAATTTATGTCAAATGTTATGAAATAAATTGCTGCTCTATGAGAAAGACATAGAAAAATAGAGGAACAAACCAGATACATGGCGCAGAGACACAATACATCACTAAACAATACCTCGTTATATTAATTTTAATTACTTTGCAGTGCTTACAACATACAACTGCTGCACTTCTAATAATTATGAACATTGTATACTGTAGTTCTTTATCCATGTTTAAACTAAATTTCACCCTTGGGCATTCGCAAATGTATGCTACGCAGGTATATTTCCTTCAGTTATGTCTAATTTGGAGAACTGATTTAAGACACAATATTGCAAACTAACGTGCTACCAATTGCAAAAGTATACTACTCGTTCCAAAAACAGTAATTACCGAGTGAGGTAAAATAAAGATAGGATTAACAGACAAAATACATTAGAAATTCCTTTAAAATCATTCTGATTACAGAAATCATGCATATCCAAGTAAAATAAAATAATCAGACAACTGACTTAGATTATCTCCCGATTGGGAAGAAATTGAGCATATTTTTTGTGTTCCTACCTCTTAAATGTTATATCATTTTATAAACATTGTACATTTTGTAAACATTAAAATGATTTGAACTCCAGATAGATCAGTTCATGATAAGTTTCAAAAGAAAAAAAAATACAAAATGGTAAAAATAACATGTTCCAAGAGAAGGATATGAATCCACGACCCTAGCAAATATTGCTTCACTACCTGCTCACGAGTGAAGGCAACGTGTTTTAAAGTTAAGACAAAATCAAAAAAAGAGATATAGAGGTAATTAATATAAATCTGAAGCAATCACATAACCCTTTACCTGGAAGAATAACAGAGTCACAGTATTTATCTTAATTTGCGCTTTTCATTCCTATATTCGTTTGGCGAGAATATTGATCTTCTTAGAAAAATACATTTAAGCATATTCAGGTTTTATGTTGAGAAAAGAATTAAATAACGGGTAATCGTTCATTCAAACTCCTCTATGACAAGCAGTTCTCGATTAAGGCAGATTTTTCTTTTTTATTTCTTGCCTGTTAACAGTCGCAAATGATATTAACAAAAAGTAAAGAGCATTTCCCGTAATACATATTCGGTTAGCAACGAATTTTCATGTATAAAAATGTGCTTCTTTTATTTTTAGAAAATCAGGCTTAGCCTCAAAGTTTGATTTACACAGGCAATTTTTTCAGAATTCGTGTCTTGGATTCCAATCCAAGAATAGGTAAAATTAAAGCGATCATTGGTATTTTATGTGCATTTGCTATTCTTATTGTTTTAATCCAAGCTTATATGTCCTACATATTTTCATAATTATGATATATGTGTTTCCCATACCTGTAAATCACAGGTATACACTGCCAGAACTACGATAACTGTATTTCCCCCCTTAATAAACGCTTGGTCAAACAATCGGTCTTATTTTGTTTTAGTCAGTCACATAAATGAAGATATGAAAACATCTTATTCTAGTATCAAACACTAAATAATGTCGTTATGTATTTGGAAGCTTTCTATTGAATAAAACTCCTTTACACCATTTTTATTAATGGCCTAGCAGTATGATTTCTCTTTTGTCAGGTTCCCATTAGCGTTCATGTAAAATAAGTTATAAATATATCGGCTACCAAGATGTTAGAAAATAAGGAACAAGTTTCTAAATAAGCTTAGCTTTCTACTCAATCCTTGATTTGTGTAAATGTATGTTTGCTGTATATTTGCTGAAAATATTGTTTAAACCATATATATCGGCTGTCATTCAATGCTTAACTTGTTGCATTTTCTAACATCTTGGTAGCTCATCTGTAGATTTATTTTTTATTTCATCGTCAATGTCAGTGCAATCACAAATTGTTTTCGCTCTTTTTTCCCCTAAAATTTTCAAATTACGTGCTACCTCAAAGTACATACTGATTCGCAGGTGAGTGAGTTCGACCTCACCTCATCCATCAAACACAATTTCTTTAAACGTAGTTTTGATCAAATTTAACTGCTACGGACCTGCAATTGAAGAAAACATCACAATGTCATGCTGATAACTGTATGACATATTCAGACTCCGATTTTGAAAGATAGAAATGTCAGTGACTGGGAAAAAGCAAATAGCGGAAGTCTCCTTTCAGTTGATGAGCATATGTATCTTTTTACCATTATCCTTGATATGTCAGTAACGCGCTGAGACTTTGATATTTCATACTTCGCACATAAACGAGATCGTCAAACATCCGATTTGGTATATAAATGTCCTAAAAACAAAACAAAAAAACTTACGTTTTCGTGATTGCCCAAATTTCCCGATGCTAAACAAATTTAATACTTATATTATTCTAGAAGCGACAGTTTACAAATAAAATACAGCTATTTAAAATTAGCAAATCCGTGGCGGTTTTTTGGAATTATAAAGTATTAGATTAGTGTGCTCTAGGTTGCAGATTCTAGTAATGCTTTTTCTACAGGATAAATCGGTCAATAACGTTAACATTTAACCTTTTTTAGTGTTTTTGCATGAGAATATAACCTTAAATATTGTATGGTGTGCTTTTAAATGTGTGAAGTTGGTGTCGCACGATTTCACACGATTTCCATATTTTGCCAAATGTAAATGCCACCCGTGCAGCCGTAGACCTATTATTGTATTAGAGCCGTCGTACAGTATGATTACTTCTAACACGTACAACGAAATTTATAGTCTATTTGCTTTGTTGAAAAAATTACGTGCAGCAACTACAGCAACAACAAAAAATACGGCAAATAAAACAGATATGGTCAGGTATTTGATGCCTTTGCTTGATGGATTTTGAAAACAGTGGACCTAAAACAAGGTTTTATAATTGTAATCTATGGGAAAATGTCCAGTTTTGATTACAATTTCCGAAACCTAATTTTAATGAACCTTTCTCCAACGGAAATTAAACCCTAAAAAACATGTATGTCCACATCCTTGCTTTCGAGTTATTTGCCAATGATTAAAGGGATACACACATTTCAAGCTGTTTTAATCCACTTTCTGAAATGTTTTTCATATGTGAAACGTTTAAATGTCATATTTTGCGTTTTACGGGATAAAAAAGCATTGCCGTTAAAATACGTTTACTCATGGACTGCTATGGAATCAAGAAAAAAAAATCAAAAAATTTTTTTTTATTCCTTAGCCTTGTTCTGTGTTATAAGATATAAAAAGTTACGCAATATTTCCAGCAGTTTAATTGTGCTGAGCTATATTTTTGACTTAGTCCCGAGTAAAGTAATTCACTGAAGTTCAGTGCCTATATATTGAATGTTTAAACGCTTCGCTTTACTCTAAGATTGTCCTATCTCTTGTTTTTTTTTTTTTACAAAATAACGTTAATATTCTATGTTATCATATACACCGCTAAATGTCCACAATTTTTGTTAATATTTTGTCTGGGGTTTGCTGTATGTCTGTAACTTAGGACCATTTAAAGGTAAAAATTAAACTTGAACCATTCGATGAACATTATTTTGTTACGTGATATTTATCCTATGAGAAACCTAAACTATAGATATGTCAAGACTACATCAACTAAATGTAGGTATACCCATTTTGTTACTAATGTCACATGCCTCTAAATGTCGTATCAAATTGATTGTGTATGTAGGGGCCGTCTTATCAATATCGTAACTTTACGAGAAACTTGCGAGGTCCATTTCTCGTAAGTTCCGATTTACGAGAATATTTATGATTCTCGCAAACCGTCGTATCAACGTCCTCGTAAGTCCGCATATCGCAATCCTCGTAACTTTTTCGTAACTGGTTAAACACAGTGACGCAGTCTACATTTTTTTAACGTCGTGTAAATAAAACGGGCACTTGCTTAGTAACAAAACAACCGGCATAATCTAAACATAAACATGTAATAAAATTTATGAATCTTATTTAATAAGCATATTTTATAAAAGTTTTCTTCGGCGGAGAGATAAATGTTTAAAATAAATGTGTTCCAAAACACAAACAAAAATATTCGCACCGGAAAACTAGTTAGTTGAGATGATATTCAAGTGTTCATATTTCGTCTGTTTGAATTCGGACTGGTAAAAAAGCAATTTTTATGCGTACATCATATTCAGAAGATCTGACGTTGCGTAAAATGAACAAAGCACAGGGTGTAGTTCTCACCTGGGATAAACATGTCACTTTTTTCAAAACTAGTAGGAAGTAATTGTACGGATGTGTAGCCTATATTGATCCTCGATGTGCTTTCTGATCGTCCGAGAATTGGTTTATCGTGCGCAAATGATAAAACATGTTTCATTTTTAAATGATCTGATAATATTTTAAGTAGATATATTTTACAATGATTGATCCTACCATAGAAGAAATTTACAAACAATTCGAAAAAACGTGATTTTTGCGAGTCTGGATTGTGAATTGGTGTATAGTCTGAAATACATTTTCATCTTAATCACAGCCATTTGTATATAATTGTGTAACCACAAGGCATTTAGTCATCTTTTTATCAAACAAACTATAATAATGTGATAGCCTTTATTTTACTATTGTCATAGCAATTCCCGGCGTCGGTTCGTTACTCTCTTTCTTATTCCGTAATATAAAAAGCCTAACATAAGATGAAATAGGCCTAATACAAAATTGCACAAACAATAACTCATGCATTGTGTAATGAAATACAAAATACAATATCAACAATATATCTAAATACTTTTTACCACAACTGAAGTGAATTAAATAATTCAAAATGATTTGAATTTGAAGTAGGCCTAATAGTAGGGCCTATATGTAAGATTTACCATCTTACAATTAGGAGTAGAAATAAAATCTGGAAATTAGATCCCTGGAAAGTAGATCGTAGGAGTAGAAAGACTGTTCTGAGGGCCGAAGGAATTCGGCGTTGAAAAGTGCAAAGGGACTTAACAAAAAACAACAGACCAATGTATTTCTTTCTCTCATTCAATTTCTCATTCAGACACGACGATTGGACATATTGAAAAGAAAAAAAAACATGACAAATGTGCACAAAGACTGCATGGACAAACACACGGATGAATTGCCTCTGGAACCTACGTTAATAATTGTGATATTACGTACATTACCGTGGGTCCCCGATTCAATAAAATAGCAGACGATACAAACATAACCCTCGGGAACATCCGTTAATATTCGTGATATAACGTACATTAGGCATGAAGGGGGCAATTAGCCGGATATGCCTACGTGGTCCACACGAATGTAGTCCATATCAATATATAGTGCAATTTTCCCGCCTAGTAAAGGCCATTTTCATGCCAGATATAAGCTTTATTGATGCTTGATTGTAAAAAGGAATGTCCGCAGATGATTTTAAGCTACGTTATATGCTTCAAAAGTTGATTTGAAGCTGCCTTGTAAAATGAAAGTGAAAGTTTCCTGATGTCTACCTACGCAATATTAGCGTTTTCACCACGTGTCCCAGTCACGTGACCATGGTTTCACTGCATTATGGTCAACCCCATATTTTTTGGGTATATTTTGATTGCCTAAAGACAGACCTTCAAGACAACGGTAGTCTCGCAGGAAGTGAAAGGCTAGAAATCTTGATAAAAATATGTTATAAGTTGTTAATTTTATATAGAAAATAGTAGTGGAGGCATTTAATACCTTCATAACATTACCGAAGATCCCAGATTCAATGAAAACCGAAGAATAGGTGAGCGGATCA
>NW_026460028.1:0-34774 GCF_021730395.1 Mercenaria mercenaria | reverse complement strand
ATTCAGATTTTCCCGAAAATGCAAATAGGTTATGGTATCGGGACAAATGTTTTTACGGCATGCATTTATCAAATGATAAACTTGTCATTTCATCAAAACTTTTAGCATTTCTACTTAAGATTGACCCATTTTACGCTTGTGAGAGCATATACATTGTATCTAGTTATGAAAAGTAATGCTCTTTTCTTCTGTAGTAGTATAATACAATAGTAAATCGGGATTTTACTTACCTTGTTGACGAAAAATAATCACGTTTTCGGAAAATACCTTATCACTTGGTGGCAATATCCGGTGTACGCATCCTCACCGTGAGTTATGTTGCGTCTGATCCGGTTGTCCCAACTTCAAATTAATCAATGGATTTCTAGCTGACCGGCAGCATATTTATTATTCATTTGCTCTGTAGTGCAGACAAGTATACATTCTGCTGCGATGGTGACAGAAAGAGAAACGAGCTTCCAGACACTGCCTAATTCGTCATGCATTTGTGGAATATTTTCCCATCCGTCAACACAGACTGTTTTAGATTTGATTGAACTATTCTTTATCGTTTGTTTTAAAAATAAAAAAGTCTCTAAAATGCTGTGACAAATGCAATGAATTAAAGATATCCAGTTCGTAAGTATCACTAAAATAGAGTATTTTTAAATATTAGATTTAGAATTGCAGAAAATCCTATGTCAAATGAATATATATATCATTTGATTATAGATATATAATGCTCCAGCTCTGTTTTTTGACCTACATACAATCACTGTTAAATGTCATGTATTACGGGCATTTGTCAAAACTTTTCCATAAACAATTATACTGTGCTTAACTATACATGTATAATGTTTGTATCATTTCAAACTTAATTAAACGCTTAGTAACGTTTGTACACGTACATTAGTTAATTCTATGATACTATGATACTATGTGGCAATTGTTCATTTTTTTTAAACAATTTGCTTCAATATATTTTAAGTAGATGTTTGATATGGACTGTCAAACGTTGCTAAATTATATATGTATGTTATTATTATTGTATGTTTGTTATTGTTATTCAATGTCGTATCAGTCATATTCTAAGTGTTACCATTGTTATTCTATATGTCGTTATTCTTATTGTATGTTCGATATTCTTATTGTAAAAGACGTTATTTTTGTTGTATATTCATTATTGTTTTTGTAAGCTTGATATTCTTATTGTATGTGGGATTTCCCGCGATATAAATAGCACACGCGATATAAATAGCACAGCGACGCTATACAAATACAATCACATAACATAGAATAAGAATGACACGTTTTGTAATAGAATCGTCAGATATTGAACAACAATGATGACTTTTACCATAAAAATATCGAACATACAATAAGAATAACGACATATACAATAACAATGGTATTACTTAGAATATGAATGACACGACACTGAATAACAATATCAAAGATACAATAAGAGTAACGAAATATAGAATAACAATAATTACTTTTACCATAAGAATATCGAACATACAATAAGAATAACGACATATACAATAACAATGGTAAGACTTAGAATATGAATGACACGACATTGAATAACAATATCAAAGATACAATAAGAATAACGAAATATAGAATAACAATAATGATTTTAGAATATGAATGACAAGACACTAAATAACAATAACAAAAATACAATAATAATAACATACATATATAATTTAGCAACGTTTGACATGCCATAGTTTGACGTAGCTTTATAGCAATAAATGCCTGCCAGAGTAATAGTATTTCCATTTGCTTACAAACACTATTTGCATCAGTTTACAGCAATCTAACCAAATTTGAACCAGATTTCCTTTCAACTCAGATAAAAACTGATGCTTAACCAAAACACGAATGACAGAGGGGCTCATATTTATCAGCCATTCTAATTATTGCAATGAAATTCCTGCAGTTGCTACGCGACATCTTGATGGGAAACAGAGTCAATATTCCATGATTGAAATGAGCCGAACAGGGTCATATAATTAAGATGACCAGGCAGCGTTTGCTCATAAAAAATGTCGTTTAAATCTGGAAGGTTTCCGACTTGGTTTGAGGCCACATGGCAAGGAAATATATACATATCCTTCATGAACGAGGAGTAATAAGTCTGACCAAGATTGGGTACCTGGATAAATTTAGATTTTGAAGAGACGTCTTAGAAGGTAACCGGGAAGTACTCAAACTTAGAATATTTCACTATTTTGACCATATCTTGACGGTTTTCGACCTTGTTCGAGCCCCTACCACATGAACATACAATACATGTAAATAAAGGTATATATCCAGCCACAAAATTCCATTACTCACGAGGAGAAGGTGACAATGATCAAAGCACTTACAAAGCCAAGGCCAACCAAGAATGACTACCACCTACTAGAAAGATGGGAACAAGTCATCATCTTTAGGCTTCGCAGAGGACATAACAGGTTAAATGCCCACATGTGCACAAAGCTTAAATTGTCTCCCTCTCCGATGTGCCCCTGTGGTCTGGAACAGCAAATTGCTGAGCACATTCTGCAGAGATGCCCACGTTTGGAAAACCAAAGAAAAAAAGTGTGGCCAAACAGCACTCCAATGAAAACCAAAGTGCACGGCAAGAAGGAGGACCTGAAGAAGACGGCATCCTTCATTGCTGGATCAGGGGTGACAGTGTAGGCGGTGAACGCCAAGAAGAAGAAGAGAAGGTATATATCCTGGATGCAGTTTGAAATCTGGAGTAGCTCTAGAGGCTATGGGGTAGATCATACATTAAGGTATGGAAGTATATGTTCAAGTCTCTACATGTTGGGTACAGTATATGGATGTGTAGATAGAAGATTCCACTTCGAAGAGTCAAATATCGTCCATTACATTTTTGATCTTTGACAGACGGACAGACGTACACATTTTTCGGATGAAAGTACAAAATACGAAGTCGAAATTTCGTGTTATTAACTCGAAATTTCTTGTTACCTAACTCGAAAGTTCGACTTATTAACTCGAAATTTCTACTTATTATCTCGAAATTTTGAATTAAGTCACTCGAAATTTCGAGTTAATTATGTCAAAATTTCGAATTAGTAACCCGAAATTTCGAGTAAATAAACCGAAATTTCAAGTTAGTTTCTCGAAATGTCAAGTTAATAAACAAAACGCGCCTGGCACTAATGCTCTTCCGTAGTTAGTGGCTTGAATATTTGGGAGAAGGGAGTCCAATCAATTTTACTGTATCATAGAAGACCATCACGACACATTTACGCCAACAAAACTGCAACCATCTTTGGAACTACATGAAGTAATTAATATCAAACAGAACTTATGACTGTATGCTGATATACCAGATTCCGCAATAACGACAATGCGGCGAAAGTTCTCATCAGAACTAATTTTCTACCAAACATTTATCACAGGGAAGTACTCACATTTATCAACCAATTCATTTGTCCCATTGACGATTCTTGAAATTGCATTGCGGCAAATAATGACAAAATCTCCGACAGGAAGTAAAATTCAGTTAATACAATGAAAAATGTTGTTCCAAGATTGCTTCTTGAATCTTAGGTAAAATTGATTTCGAAAGGAAGTAAAGTTATTTTTTATATAAACAAGACTATCTGGTGGAAGAAGAAAAAAACACAAGATCATTGAGAGAACGATATTTGTCTTCATTTTCTTGCAAATACGTTTATTTATATCATCAGTATATAGTTTTGATTGCTGAATAATCTAACCAAACTTGTGATTGTTTCCCATTCAGGATAAAACTATTACCAGAAGTAATGTCCTAAGAACCATTAACCAATCAAAGAGTGCTAATGTGTATCAGCCAATGCATTTGTTTCATTAGCATTCCTGAAATTGCTCCGCGACATCTAGATAGGAAACCAAGGTCAATAGTGAATTCCTAATATATACTGAAAATTGCCATATGTATGTCTCTTTCACCTAATTGATTTGCTAAAGAAGCAATTTATGTCCATCTTAAGAGAACAGTATTATCGTTTATTGAGCCGCGCCATGAGAAAACCAACATAGTGGCTTTGCGACCAGCATGGATCAAGACCAGACTGCGCGGATCCATGCTGTTCGCTAACAGTTTCTCTAATTGTAATAGGTTTTGAAAGCGAACAGCATGGATCCTAACCAGACTGCGCGGATGCGCAGACTGGTCTGTATCCATGCTGGTCGCAAAGGCACAATGTTGGTTTTCTCATGGCGCGGCTCTTTTATTTCCGTGAGTAAAAGGAGCAGATATAATCGGACAACTGTGCCCATATTTCAAAACAGGAGTTCTGAAAATGGCCTTGTTAATGTTATGGTTATGTCTGACAGACTTCTGTTGTGTGAATTTGGATAAAGTTCAAATATTTCATGGGTCATGGTCAGGCCATGGCATAAACAACATTGAAGTGGATGTATTTTCTAGAAAATAAAAGTTATGATTTTCGTAATTTTGGTACGTTTTTAAATGTGGACAAACCGTTAAATGGATTGTTTGTACTTAATTATCTACAATCACCTCTTAAATGTACTGAACTGTAGTAAAAGTTGCAATTCTATGAGATAATGCGCAAATCTAAAAACTTCTCAGACAAGCTACCACTCCATCACTTTCACAACTTCACAGCTATGTCTGTCCCCGCAAAACTGAAATAAACACACGGTAATTTAGGCATTACTATCAATCATGTGTCTCAATACAGACTATGAAATGATCATACAGTCCGCAGTCTCGATCTCACCGTCAGAAAAGTTATTGTTAGCTATAATTCAATATTTTGTTTTTGAAATTGTTGGGCCTCTGTGGGCAAGTGGTTATGGTCGCTGACTTCGAATCACTTGCCCCTCACCGCTGTTTGATTTGAACCCTCTCTTGTGGTGTAGAATTCGCTTTTGTGAGGAAGCCACTTTGAAAGAGATTCTTGTGCATGCTGCAACCTCCTGACAATTGTAATTATTACAAAATTCTTTATGTAGATAACCGGTCTATAGTTTGTGTTAATGGCCTGTCTATAGTATGAAAAAAAGAAAACAAACAAAAAACTATCGTTTTAAAATGCTTTTCATATCATGTAATAAAACCTTTATGATACTTATGTTTTACCAGATTTAGTATACACACTGAGAGATCTGACCAGAGTTGCAGAGGGGCTGAGCGAGAAATAGCCCCTAGACTTTGACAGAGAGATAAAAATCCTATTTAGTTACATTAGCCTAGCTGTTTGCGAACAGGCAGTCTGGTCTTTTAACGTGCACGGTGTAGACAGATACACACGAAACCCTCTTTCTGGGGATAAACCACTGACCTCTTTGGGTCTCAGGAAATAGTTTTGACTATTGAAAACTATTGAACGGCTAGTATTTAATAAGTATATATGTATAACAGTACTTACATTGAACAAATGCTTTTGAAACACTGTGGATATTTTTTTAATTTTCCCGATTTATGTCCATACCAGCGTTCCATATCCCTCCGGAAGTTTACCTGTATGGTCTTTCTCACGTGATTTTTTCTATCCTATCACCTTTCAGGTTACAGGTAACGTTTTGAAAAGAGGGAAACAGACAAAACTAAAAAACGCCATTTGTGTAGGGATCTCTTTAAATTCTTAGTATAACTAATTAAATTGGGAATATATTATCAGGTATTTATTATTTTCACACTTTATAGACATTTGTATTTCCATGTTGTAAACACTTATCGATATTCAATTATTTATTGATGTAACAATACTAAATTATTGATTTGAAAACTCGCACCGCGCCATTTGCCTTTTTGACATATTGCACGTGTTGCTTTTTTTTTATTTTGTACATTACTTGTTATGTTTGTTTCAGATACAGTAATGGTAAATATAAAAGGGAGCCATCACCTGTTCACAGAACTCTGGCCGCGAAATCAGATTACGAGGTTCGTTACCCACTCGACTGCATCCACACAGGCGTACACTGTCGCTGCGTGAGACGATTAAATCAGTTCATAGAAATGAAAAAAGGTAGGTATGTTTTCATTCTAGCGTTCAAAAGGTAGCGGACATAGACACAGTATACGGGCCTGAAATACTATTTAACCTCTTAGTTCGCTATTGTAAATATTTCCAATGACTTTTTATTAAAAAACAAATTTCCTTTTTTCAAACTGGCGTTTTGTTTTCATTCTTAGCGTTCAAAAGGTAGCGCACATAGACACAGGTTTTGACAGGCCAGGTAAGCAGCCTGAGCCCTATGAAACTTATAAAACTTTCTTGTAGTGATTGATTTCCATGCAGGTGTTTTGTTAACAGTGTTTTCCTAGATGCCAGAAAATGATGTAACCAAAGGGAGACCACTGCTTCCAACAAACATGCGAAACTCTCTCCGGACCTCGGGAAATAGTTTTGACTATTGAACGGCTAGTATTTCAGTAATTATTAATTGTATAACAGTACATATGTTGAACATATGCTTTTGCAAGTTTGTGGATGTTTTATTTAACTTTCCTTCATTTCTGTACGTACAAGCATTCCAGGCCTTTCAGGTTACATGTCACATTTTGAAATGAGAAATAAAAATGCCATTTTTGTAGGGATCTCTTTAAATTCTCAGAATAACTAATTTTATTGCACATATATATAATCAGGTATTTATTATTTTCATACTTCATAAACATTTGTATTTTCGTGTTTTTTTTTTTTTTTGTAAACACTATCGATTTGCAATTTATTGATGTAACGCTATTAAACTATAGGACAAGGAAACGTGTTTTGAAAACTCGCAGCATACCATTACTTTTTTGACAGATTGCACGTGTTGCTATTTTTATTTTGAACATTACATGTTACGTTTGTTTCAGATAACGGTAAACTTCACCTATTCGCAGAATTCTTGTCGTGAAATCAGATTAAGAGGTTCGATACCCACGCGATTACATCCACATAGGCATAGGCATACACTGTCGGCTGCATGAGACGATCCATAGAACTCTCGTATGACGATAGTTCCATACAGGATGTAGGTCGCTCCTATTGTGAAAGGTAGGTGTTGTTTCCATATTTAACGTTCAGAAGGTAGCACACACAGACACAGGGAGCGGACAAGCCAGGTAAGCAGACCTGAACCCTATGAACCTTTCTTGTAGTAATTTAACAAACTGGCCTGAAATAATATATATGAACTGAAGTTCAACTAGGTTGTGGTTGGTCTTAAAGAGGCACCACAAAATAACTGTATTCTTTTGTGTTTCCATGATGATAATTATACATGATTTGCATGAAAAATATGAGAATTTAGTTTCAAATTGACAGTGACATATATCATGCCAAGAAGTCTGTTTACTGTCTTAACATTTTGTTGAATGAATGTAGTAAAAGGTACATAAGTCAGTGCATTTAGTTAAATTTTAATCACTTTTTGTTTCTACAGTGTAAGACAGTTATTCATCTATATTCTTAAAACTATGCCGAGAAGAGATTGACTGAATAGGTTCGCAGATAAAGTTGTGAAAACACATTTATTCAGGAAGGGCCTAAAGTGTCCACCTGAAAACTTGTAGTATAGCTGCATATTACCTGTATTATAAATGATTTTCATGAAGTTTTTGTGGGAGAAAAAAGTAGGTCACTAGGTCGTGGCGGGTCTTTAAATCGGTTTTCTGTATGTATACAAGATGTTTTACATGGTGCTCATGTTGCCGAATCAGACTTCTTGCTCGACTATTCTCACCCTTGCATCGGCGCTTGGATTAAAGTTTTAATTGTTTGAATTCAGTTTCACTTTATCTTTGCTACTGCACTCAGTATAGGGAGAGCGCAGATCTATAGATTTGGGGTTTGTATGATCCCGGGTGAGACGTGCATTATATTGAAAATTTGACCGAAGTTCACTCTCCAACTTCTCACATGCATTTGCTG
Source organism: Mercenaria mercenaria (assembly GCF_021730395.1). Taxonomy (NCBI): domain Eukaryota; kingdom Metazoa; phylum Mollusca; class Bivalvia; order Venerida; family Veneridae; genus Mercenaria; species Mercenaria mercenaria. The sequence goes on along the minus strand of NW_026460028.1, from coordinate 26,888 downwards.
CTTGACTGTCCCGAAATGTCCAGGCTTTAACACTTAACACAATTTTTAACATAACCACAGAAACGGTCTTCGATTGTAAAAGCAAGACTCCTTCAGAACTAAATTCTCGGGCATTGTACTTTGTTTCTGTTTTAACCTCCTTTTTGTATTCAGTAAGACTTCAAAAAATTTTTGCTGATGAAGCTCGTGTTAATGTAGTTGTTGGAAAGCCCATCTTGGCATGCAGCATATTTTCCTTGGAGATTTATACTCAATATGTCCAAACCTCTTAGAGCTTTGACTTCATTTCGTTTCCCCACCCCTTTCTAAACGTAATTCTTCTTTCTACTTGACTTTACGCAGTTTTGTGACGTATTTTTTCAATGTCTCCTTGTATGATCTTGATGGTTATATGTTATTAGTACATCTCAACGAATTTCCAAAACTGCGCCTGCTTCAAGTGTTGTGGGGACTATTATTCCAGTTTTTTTTATATCAGTAATTAATGTATTAACTGGGTTTTTAGCTCGACTATTCAAAGAATAGTAGAGCTATTGGACTCACACATGCGTCGGCGTCGGCGTCTGCGTCGGTGTCGGCGTCCCGATTTGGTTAAGGTTTTGTATGTAAGCTGGTATCTCAGTAACCACTTGCGGAAATGGATTGAAACTTCACACACTTATTCGCTGTGATAAACTGACCTACATTGCACAGGTTCCATAACTCAGGTCCCGTTGCTTTAGTTGCATTTAATCCTGTTTAAAGTTTTTTTTTCTACCCCTTTCGGTGCTTCTATTATGTTTTCCATTTTAACATTACTATCTCTGATTACTATTCAGTTTTTTTAGCTCGACTATTCGAAGAATAGTCTAGCTATTCTACTCACCCTGGCGTCAGCGTCGGCGTCACACCTTGGTTAAAGTTTTGCATGCAAGTACATATACAGCTATCATTTAAAGGCATATAGCTTTGAAACTTTTTTTTTTCTTTTTCTAGGTCAATTACCAACCTCACTAGGTCAAGTTCCATAACTCTGACATGTATTTTGAGCAAATTATGCCCCCTTTGGGACATAGAAAATCCATCCTGGTTAATATTTTACATGCAAGTTACTATCTCCAAAACTAATGCAGATATTGAATTGAAACTTCACATGTGTCTTTGGAGTTATAAAACTAGTTGATAACATCAAGTCCCATAACTCTGACCTGCATTTTGGCCAAATTATGCCTCCTTTTGGACTTAGAAAATCCTGGTTAAAGTTTTGCGTGGAAGTACATACAGCTATTACTAAAAGGCATATAGATTTGAAACTTATTTTTTTTCTTTTTCTAGATCAATTGCCAGCCTCACTGGATCAAGTCCCATAACTCTGACATGTATTTTAGGCAAATTATGCCCCCTTTTGGACGTACAAAATCCTGGTTAAAGTTTTACATGCAAGTTACTATCTCCAAAACTAATGCAGATATTGAATTTAAACTTCACATGTGTCTTCGGGGTTATAAAACTAGCAGATGGCATCAAGTCCAACAACTCTGACCTGCAAATTGTCCCCTTTTGGACTTGGGAAAATCCTGGTTAAAGTTTTGCGTGCAAGTACATACAGCTATTACTTAAAAGCATATATATGAAACTTATTTTTTATTTTTCTGGATCAATTACCAACCTCACTGGGTCAAGTCCCATAACTCTGACATGTATTTTGGTCAAATTATGCCCCCTTTTAAATTCTGGTTAAAGTTTTGCGTGCAAGTTACTATCTGCAGAACAAATGCAGATATTAAATTGAAACTTCACATGTTCCTTCGGGGTTATAGAACTAGTTGATTGCATCAAGTCCAATAACTCTGACATGCATTTTGGTCAAATTATGCCCCCCTTTGAACATAAAACTTCTGGTTAAAGTTTTGCATGCAAGTTACTATCTCCAAAACTAATGCAGATACTGGATTAAAACTCTATAGATATTTTAACAATTAGGGTGACATTTTCCTGCTTCTTGGACAATAATTCGAATAGTTTTAAAAGCATTGGCTGTCTTACGGACAGATCTTTTTGTAAAGACACGTGTGAATTTTTTATTCAATTCATTTGCCTATCAGTATCAGATTCTACTGTCCTATAGTCATCAGTTGTTAAGGGAGGAATTCCAGATTTTTTCTTCAATTTTTGGTCACTAATATATTTCTAAAACGGCTTAGAGTCACTTTAATATCCCCGATTGGTTGTTTACATATGTATCATGTGCCATTTTAACTACTTTTTCACTGTTGCCTAAAATTTTGCCCCCTATTTTTAAGTCTGGTGCTAAATGGGTTTTTTAAAGCTTGAGTGCACACAATTCACGTCTTTTCACAAGTGTTTGATCTTATTTGAAATCCACGGTACTAATTTTGAGCCCTTGTTCTTTTTACTCGGAATATTTTCTTGGGAACTGCCGTTGCAAAAGTCTCAATGTCTTGAACATTTGAAATAAACCTCCTCGGAAGACGGTGCGTTTGATTTTGACCCGTTTTTAACTGACGAGAAAACCGAGTTAATTCTCGTGTACTCGGAAACGAGACCATCGTTAGCCTCAATGTTTACCCTATAGTTGTAGTGTCTGTTGGTAAAAGCCTCATTCATGACTTAGTAGTCAATTTTCACGCCTTTTCGCATAGTAGTAGCCATTATAAATCAAGAGGCCTTGCAACCGTGACTTCAAAATATGTTTTAAAGTTGGGAGGGCTTGAACTAAATAGTTTAATCGAATTGAAAGTAACCATTTAGAAGTCCAGTCACTAGCATAAGTGTCATTTTAAACACCAAAACGGCCTTACTAGCTGACCTTTCGACATTATTATTATTACCATATTGTTATTATTATACCACATTTATTTAGCAACCTTTTCATGCACACGCACACGTTCAAAAGTGTTCTACAGAATACATTTCAAAAATACAATTACAAATTAAACACTTATAAAAGAATGCCATTTTCCATTAACTGTGAAAACATGAATGTAAAACATATCGATTAAACAAAGTAAACAAACATAACTATTATTTACATCTTAAAAAATTAAGTGACCTTATGATAAAATACTGTTCTATGCTGTGACATGAAAAGAAAAACAATTATGTTAGTCAGTTTGCGTAATGTTGTACACAGAAGTGGGTTACGGGGAAAAGAGTTCCATAGCTTAGGAGCAGTGAGCAGTAAGCAGAAAGCTCCGATTGCCATACACATCACAGTTTTAGTCTTCGGCACAACCAGTAACAGCCTGTCTTGTGATCTTTGGTTTCTGTCCTGTCTATACACTTCTATCATATCCCTTATACAGACAGGGGATCATGCAGAGCCATAAAGGACAGAACTTTGTACTGTATCCTGTATTTCACTGGTAACCAATACCTGTGTATTATGATCGTGACGGGACGTTCCTAGTGATAATGCTAGCTACCCTGTTCCGGACATGTTTGCAACTTGTCAAGTATGCTGTTTTGGGATACCACTTAACAGTGTAACCGTGATGTAACCAGGCTATTGAAACGGCTCTTTGATCCACTCGGCATCAAAACGCCCCTGATCGAATTCCTTTGAAATAAAGTATGGTCTTCTGCCGGCCGTACCCTATAATCTTAGTAACCATCGAAACAACCCCGTATGAGTACCCCCCCCCCCCCCCCCCCCCCCCCAAAAAAAAAAATTCCCTTTAGAGTACTCCGTGACGATGTCACAGGTGCTGTTGCTGTACCTCCCGAGCTGACGTAGCATCTAAGTAACGGTTCTCAGCAAACTCATATCTCAGTTATTATTCTCTACATCACAACTAAAGGAAACTTTTCAAATACCTTCCCCATGATAATACCAACTGAAAGACACATGGCATGATATGTTTCATTCTTGCATACTGGACAGGATTTCCCGTGTTTTTCCCGCTTACACCCAAGGGTAAAAATGACTTAAAGACGCGCCACAGAATAGCTGTATTCTTTTCTTTTATTTCCATGATTATAATTATGCATGATTTGCATAAAAAAGAAATGTAAGTACATTTGTATCTAGTTACAATCTGACATATTAGGCCAAGACAATATTTCATGTCTAAACATTTTATTGAATGAATGTAGCAGTATGCACATTTTTATGCCCCCGGCATCTACTGATGCGGGAGGCATATAGTGATTGTCCTGTCCGTCCGTTCGTTCGTCCATCCATCCGTACGAGGTTAACCAAATGGGACCGTTTCGTCTAGCATCAATACCCCTTACTAGAATGAAATGATAATGCAGATGTAACCTGTGACCATTCCTCATCTTCAGACAGTTCAGTTTATTGAACGCAGCTTCTTGTTTTATGTATACCATACTTTATTTCTACCGGGTTATTTACCTGTGTTTATAAAACTTTACTGTCTCTTTGTATTATAAATGTATTAAAGCAGTATCATAAAATGATTTTTGCATGAGGTTCATGTGGAAAGAAAAAATAGGTTATTAGGTTGTGGTGGGTCTTTAAGGGCTGTAGCTTACGAACAAACGCGTAAATTTATATGCCACTATAGTCAAATAGTGCTTTTAAGAAAAACTGTCGATTGATTTATTTCTTCTACTATTTGAAGAATAAAGGTATGCAAGAAAAAGAATCTATGACTGGTTAAAGATGCGGATTGGAAATATCCGGCACTTGGGTAACTGTTTCTCGGGAACTCAACAGGTCTCGTGACCGCCTAAACAGTAACCCCAGAGCCAGATATTTCAGTCCAAACCTTCAACCAGTGAAAGATTCTTACATAACTATACTAAACATACTACAATCATCGCAGACCCAGACCAGAGTTTTGACCCTTGACATAATCAAATATGCATAAAAAGGGGTCTAAAAGTTTGGGTCGCATGTATCTCAAAAGGTATTTAACTTAGCATTATGAAACATTACAGGAATATCCTTCAGCATGTGAAGTTGTTCACCTTGGGTTTTGTTAGAGATTTTACTCAGCCAGATTAGAGTTATTGCCCTTAACTTAGTAAAATCATATGAATTAAAGGGGATAAAAGTTTGTGTATGTATCTCAAAAGGTATTTAACTTAGCATTATGAAACATTACAGGAATATCCTTCAGCATGTTAGGTTGTTCACCTTGGGTTTTGTTAGAGATTTTACTCAGCCAGATTAGAGTTATTGCCCTTAACTTAGTAAAAACATATAAATTAAAGTTTGTGTCGCAAGTATCTTAAAACGTGGTCACAAAACATGGGAATATTATTCAGCGTATGAAGATTTGCACAAGGGGTTTTGTTCGGGTTTTCTATCTGTCAGACCAGAGTTATGGTCCTTGATCGTCAAAATATATTCATAAAGGACATACAGGTTTGTGTCCAATGTATCTCAGTTAAGTATTTAACTTAAGAGTCATAAAACATTAAGGGTTTGTTATATAGCATACCATTTAGAAATTTTATTAAGTATATGCATTTGTAAACCTGAGTTTTCACATTTCACTTTGCAAGACTAGACTTATGGCCCTTGACTTAGAAAAAAATATGCATTAAGGGCATCAACGTTTGCGTCCCATGTACATTTGTTTCTTTAAAAGTATTTGACCTAGAGTCATAAAACTTTAGAGGACTGTTGTATAGCATGTGGAGTTGTGCATCTGGTATTCTATTTTGAATTTCTCCCAGGCAGACCAGAGTTATTTCCATTAACTTTTTGAAAAATACACATACTATACAATAAAGTGCTGAAAAGTTGTGTTGCATATATCTAAAAAATATTTCACATCAGAATCATGAAAATCCATGTACAGTGACAGGAAGTGGGGGCATTAGTGTATTATGGACACCCATCTAGTTTATGAGCACAGTTCTGTTTACGATTGCCAGTGATTCAGTAGTGTACGATACTTTACATTTTTCTTGCATGCCAGACAGGACTTCCCCGTGTTTTTGCCAGTGTTAGAATAACTCGTCTGACACCCCGGTATGTAAGCTCACTCACGTATTGTAGTTTATGAATTAATGCGTATTCATACGTTACTATTATAAAAACGAGCTTAAAAGAAAAAAGCATTTTGTTTTAAACTTTAGTTTTCTGATAACTATTGAATATACGCATGCAAGAAAAAGAATCTAATCACTATTGAAGTGTCAAATGGAAATATATGGTTTGGTACTTTTATGGGGTAACGCGGCAGATTCTCGTTACCATCTTAACAGTTACCCTCGGGCCAGATATTTCTATCCACACCTTCAAACAGTGAAAGACTCTCCTATCTTTAATTTTTAAATCCAAAAGAATCAACAAGTTCCATAACTCTGATTCATTTGATAAGATAACCTCCATTTATGAAAGAAATATAAGACTGGTTATTTTTTTATTCTCTTTACGACTTCCCGGCAGGAATAACAAGACATATTCAAGAAAGACGAAAGAAACAGAATTTTCCGGGCGTTGATGTTGGCGTCGGTGCCGGCGTCGGCATCATTACCTTGGTTAAAGTATTGCGTGCAAGTTCATATCTCGGTAACTATTGCGTGTATTGGATTGAAACTATACACAAGACTGACTTAACAATGTTAGATAACTCTTGGTTGCGTCTAATTAAAATTATGGCCCTTTTTGGACATAGAAAATTTAGTTTAAGGTTTGCGTGCAACTGACAAGCAAAATCTCCATAATAACTACGTGTACTGAATTGAAACTTCACACAGTGCTTTCCAGTCTTAACGCCTACTCAGAGAACTAAGTTAGATAACTCTTACTTTAAGTTAATTGAAATTATGGCTCTGTTTGATAAAGAAAATTTGATGGAAGTTTTGCATGCATGTTATGTTGTAACTCAGTTACATAAAGTTTGCCGAGCAAAAACCCTTGTTTGACGTAGAACCTGTAGAATATTCGAGCACGTTATCTTATGGACAGCTCTTGTTTTGATTTTTTGTTGTTGTAAATTTGCTGCTATCTCGGTAACCACTAATGAGAATGGATTGAAATTTCACACACTTAATCATGCGCATTGCTAAGGTTCACTACTACTCATGTTTGTGTTTTCATAAGTTGAGCCCCTTTTTCTACTATTTAAAGTTCCATAAGGCCAAAAACAGATAAAGCACTTGCCCATTTAGATGAAATGCATTTTTATACAGAGACATTATGAGCCTTTAACTCTTTTAGTGACAAGGCTTTTGAGTAGTATATTGTACGGAAGCATAATTGATTCGTTACAGAATTATTCCCCTTTATTGTTTTGGTCCCACATGGCTCTTGTTGATAACAGAATTTATTTATAGTATGAAGTATATGGGCCATATTTTTACACGGTGTCTTCAGTTGCAATTGGATATAAGACAGCAATTACACATTGAAATATTTCTTTTGATATATGTCATAGTCCCTCGAGTATTGATGTTCTAGTTGGACTATAGATATGGCAATTACATGTACTTCCCCTTTTTGTCTTCAGTTATCATAAGGTTCGTTTTATGGAATAAGTGTTACATTTATTTGAAATGAATTTTGGACTGAAAATTAACTGGCAGACACTTTACCATTCATTCCTATTTAAAAAAAAATCCCAAATGAGAAATGATTGCTAACTTTTGTTATAGTTCAACCATCGTTTTTATCCAATGACAAGCGAGGGATTTTCAAAAAAGTAACCAACTTATTTTCATATTGTTTCATAACTGAAGAATCTGATCCACTTATTTATGAAGTAGTTCAAAATTAATGAGTATTCATTGTTCCGCCTATTATGGATTTCCCACATTCTAGGAGGCGGAGCAATTACCAAAGCAGGGACTGCATACAAGCAATGTGTCTATGTAGATCTAATAAACGGACCAAGTAGATAAATGAGCTGTGCCATGTGAAAACCAACATAGTGGGTTTGTGACCAGCATGGATCCAGACCAGCCTGTGCATCCGCACAGTGTGGTCAGGATCCGTGCTGTTCGCTTATTAACAGTTTCTCTAATTACAATAGGCTTTGAAAGCGAACAGCATGGATCCTGACCAGACGTCTGGCGCGGCTCAAATATTTTAATGCAAGCTGTACTTTCATAGATCAAGTTTGACCTTTCTGTATATTTCACTACTTCTACTGGTCTAAAAATAAACCAGGGTGCACTTAAATTCTACTTTGTCTTGTTTTATTTATACATGTAGTTGCTTGACTTGTACTATTACATCATTACGAGTTAAACCTGCATATTATATTTCCATTGAATAAGAATATAAGATCGTGTTCCACAAAGTACTCGATAAGACTGATGTATTTATGATATAAACTGAATTAAAATCAGCACTGGATCAACCGCTGTTTTGCTAAAGGTTGGCACTAAAATGACCTTGTATAAAGTTGTAGTAAACATGTACTTCTCCACCATGAGTGAAGATAAGACTAGCCAATGAATTAACAGAAGGCGTGGTTAGTTTACTTCAGAGAGAGCTTTTTGCAGTTTTGACCTGAAATGGGGCGTTAAACTATAAGCCGGTTATAGATCACTTATTGAACTTCTAAATGCATTAAGTTTTGCCTTCACTACGCTACGCTCCGTTTCGGCAAACTTAATTGCATTAGAAGTTCAATAAATGATCTATAACCTATACTTGTCTTTTTTGTAGACTTTCAACAGTTTTGCTTCTTTTCAACTTTGGGATGTATTTACAAAATTTTTGAATTCCAAAAGAAAGGTAATTAAAGCAAGAGAGGTCACGTCAAATCTTGACTAAATGTCTGCGCACTGAAAGTGCTACAGTAAATATAAAAAGAAATTTTGATTTATTTAGATATATGTGAGGATATTTTTTCCCCAATTAAAACAATTAACAATGCTTTTTTTCCCTAGCTTTGGCGGCATTTCCAAACTAATGGGAATTTTCTAATACTCGAATCTTCTGCTCAGATACTGCTGGCTCGCAATTATGAAATTATTATTACCAGTGTTTCTTTGTCTAAACATGTAACTAGTATATGTCAAATATTTAGGTCCCTAAGATTTATGGTCAGCTTCCATTATAGAAAGTTGAACAGTGTTTACACAGAATTACATATCAAATTATTTTACATCTTCGACATAGGATGCTATGACGGACGGTCACCTTTGAAATTAATGAACTTGTTAAAACTGAGGTTTTAAAGAGAAACATATATACATGTATTACAATTGACACAAAATGTCATATCTGCATTTTTTTTGCTGGTTTCCTTCTAGACACTGTCTTTTTTCATCCCATCATTTTTCGGCGTTTTATTTGTTGCTCAAATTATGCCTTTCTGATTGCACCAGTAATTTATCATTTTTCCCCAGTATTTCTGGTACATGAATATGAATTCTTGCGTTTAGTGATTTTGAAATCCATCAAAGTAACAAAAGGTTGGTTATGCGTTTTCAGTGGTGACCATGGTAACGATTTGATGCTAACTACTCTTTGCTCATTCTGATACATGCGCGGTTTCCTCAGTATTATACTTTTGATAACCCTACAGTAGAAATGTTCCTTTATGATTGATAAAGCAAAGTTGCGTAGCTCACATAAGAGGTGAGAATTTCCAAATGAAAAACATTTGAAGTTGTGACGAGATGATGAGTTTGTGTGGTCCAGTACTGTAAAGCCGGTCTTGCTGAAGGGTTTGGCTAGGCTTTCGATATGGAGTTACTTATACACGACCACTTACATCGCTGTATCTTTTTGTAAGGTACAGTGCGTGCTTGTGAAACTTACGTTAAAGCATTGGTCGAGAGGGCTAAGACGCTTTCCTACGGGGCGAAGGTCCTGGGTTCGAATCCTGGTCACTCCCATTGTTGCGTATGTTTGGGCAATGCACTTTGTTCTTGATATCAGCAGGTGATGCTACAAAATCTGTTGCTTTGTAAATCTATAATGTACATATTCTACTGTTGGAACAAAATTCTAATTATGTCAAATAATATGTAGTAATTTCAAAGGGTAGTTAGCTTCAACATAATTATATGACAATACAAACATACTGACAAAGGACAATGCAAACGTACTGACATATGACAATGCAAACGTACTGACAAATGACAGTGCAAACCTACTGACAAAAGTGACAAGACATTTTCCCAGATGGATATAACGGAACCGTTGTCGTACACTCTGAACATATCAAAAACTGTCCCCGTTATCTGAAGAAAAACATGTATATGGAATAGACATACTTTTATGACATGCATACACTCATACAGATAGACTGACTGACCTAAAAACAAAAAGACAGCTATATAACCAATTTTGTTGTCTTTCGGAATTCAGGGGAGGCATATAATAGATAACAGTAGCCAGACTAGACAGACAAAGGAATTACTGGTAATAATAAGCAAGCGGGTGAAGGTCATGGTACGATTTTCTTTGGGTGAAGAGAGGTATCTATCGTAACACCTGTCAAGTTTAAACGGAGGAAAATACATTGTTAATTACATTTTGGGGGAAAACACCAGACTATCCAAAATGAATTGGCTAAAAATATTTAAACGTGAATGAAATACCGTTTTTGGATGACATATACATTTCTGATGATGATGGTGTGAACACATCTTGATCACTTCTTTTTGTTCCCTAATAAAATGTCATTTTTTATAACTTACATGCTTTTTGTTTTTTCCCAAACAAAAATTATGTTTATAGCGTTTTACATGAAAATGTAGGACCCATCTTTCCTCATTAGCGGATTTGGGAACCGACAGAAAGTGGAATTTCCTGTCTTTATTAAGGAAAAGGGGAATAAAGTGGAAATTGTAAAAGTGACGTTTTTTTTGATGATGATTTTTTACAAAAACATTTTGTATTGTGTTTTGAAGTATCAATATGTTTCAGGAAACGTCAAACGAGGGCACTGCTTAAATATAATTATTTGAAACCTTATCAACAATGAACTCTTTGTCAAAAGATATCCAAATGATGATAATAATGCAGATTTGATAAACTTTCGGGCACAACTTTACACCCTTTTTCTTGTGTTTTTATTGCTTCCCATTTGAGAAAAAAAAAAGGTCATTTTCATTTGGCGAATAACTTTATTTACTGAAGTAAATCAGTGACAGTTTAGGAAGAAAAAAAAAACAACCTTAAGTTGTGCATATTTTGTTCACAAGTAAAATAAAATAAATGGCTTGTTATGTATTTTGAATAGAATTGTATCCTATCTATTTGATGATGATGATAATGCTGCTGGTGAAGACTGATTATGATAAATGAAAGATTTGTTTCTTTTAAATATCTTGTATATATTTTGTTATTTCCTGATGTGAAATGGAAGGGGGTTGGGTGGTTGTGGCGTGGTGTGGTGTGGGGGTTAGGGGAGGGGGGGGGGTAGAGAAATGCTGTTTATACACATATGTGTCCGTTTATCTGTTTTTGACCCTTCACCCTCACATACAAACCCAACTGAAATCATTTTTGCTTTTAGTTTCTTATGTTACTTGATTCCCGTAAAATAGTTTTTTACGTTTCTTTCCTTGTGTTTCTTGATGTAGGGGCGTCCGTAACCGATGACTTCAAATCACTTACTCGGGGCGTTGAACTCTTCATGTGAGGAAGCTATCCAGCTGAATTACGGAAGGTCGGTGGTTCTACCCAGGTGCCCGCCTGTTATGCAATAATGCACGGAGGGGCACCTGGGGTCTTCCTCCACCATCAAAGCTGGAAAGTCGCCATATGACCTATAATTGTGTCGGTGCGACGTTAAACCAAACAAAAACAAAAATAAAGTTTTTTGATGTTGCTTCTTCGTGTTATTGAGCATCATACAGGGTCAAAGTTCTACGACTAGTGTTGCCCCTTTTGTAGTTGTTTATGCCCAATGTTTTCACTATTTTGTTGTTTTAGTGACAAGGCTTTGAAAAGTCAAGCGTTGTTGTCCTCCAATAGCTCTTGCTTTAGTTTGCTGTGTTCCTTAATATTGTATTCTTTCGCGTCTAAACATAACTCCCCCCCCCCCCCCCCCGCCAGATAAACACCTATCCCTCTTAAAACAAATAAAGAAATACTATAATTACTTGGGTTTCTTGATATCCTATGTTTATATCCTGTCATATAACCCCACTCACATTCCCGCTTGTCCCAACACCCAACATCAACACACGAACACAAAACACTCTTTATGTTTATTTTATTGTGTCGCCCAGTATTGTCATTTTCTCAGTCAATTCAACCAACCAAACATTCAGCACCCAGATATATCCCCTTTCCAGAATGTGTTTTTAATTTTTTCATCGGTTGCAGCGAGATTCGTTAAATAATTTTAAATAATTAAAAAGCTACCCGTCCCGAATTTATAAATGGTCGCAAGCTTCTTTCTATGCTGACAACACTTTTTTCCTTGTGGACATGCGTTAAAAAGCAATTTTGATAACAAATCAAGTCCTATGTTCTCGCCTACAAGGTGATTCTATTTTGGTCCAAGATGGTAAATGACTAGCAGAATTTTCGATACAAACAATGAAATGACCTTGAACTAGTCTCAAAATATCTTCCTTTCTCAAAGAGATCTTACGCTAAAAATTTCCGTCCACCAACCTTCTTTATACATTTGTATCTGTTTTTGTTGCCAAAATAAGCACAAATGTACTTCTGTATAAAACTACTGGAACGGCACTGATTAAGCCGTAAGGGGCTTCTGTGACCTCTTACCCTGGCCTCTGTGGGTTCAAAACCTCGCTAGAGGTGTAGTATTCTTTCATGCGAGGAACTCAACCAGCTGGCTTACGGAAGATCAGTACTTCCATCCAGGTACCCACCCGTGCCTGTAGGGTCACCTGCGTATTTATCCGTATGTATCGTTGTGACATTAAACAGAAGGATGTATCACCACAAAATCAAATCTTCTGTTTCCTCATGAAGACATACTTGAAAAATAGTCATTTTGTATATACGAACCAATCACCAACACAAATTTACGAAACACCAGACCAGCCTAGCAGTACAAACAAGCGTGTATATGCCACGATATGTCTACAAACCAAATATTAATTTCCTTGCTGCTTTATATACACGTGTAGGACCCCCAAATATAAAAATGGTTACAAATGTGAAAACAGTCATAAATGTGAAATGATTGAACAGCAAATGTACAATTCTTGCATAAAACCTTTGTTTTTTGCCGATTTCGGGCATGCACAAACAGGGAAAAAACGTGTACAAACAAGGAGATTCTCGTGAGCACGCGCTGTTGGTGAACGTTTTGAATATGCTGTTGCAGGTCCAACGTAAGCAAATTATGTATCCCGAATCAGTTTTGGCCGAAGTCGAAAGGTCCGAGATTGATGAAATCTTTTCATCTGCATTTTTATTAAAAATATCATTTTTCAACCTAACTTTTCTTTAACTTGTAATAAGCGCTACCTCTCTTGATACGCGACTGAATTGACGTTCCTTATTATCCCCCGCCGATGAAATCGGGAGGGGGGTATTGAAATGGCGTTGTCCGTCCGTCAGTCCGTCAGTCCGTCCGTCCGTCCGTCTGCAGCCATTTCTCAGTAACTACTTGGTAGAATTTCATGAAACTTGAAATAAACATGAACCAACATACTGCGATGATGCCCGTCAAGTTTTTTTTTTTGATTGGTCAATTTCCCTCAGAGTTATTGCCCTTGATTTAATAAAAAATGTCCGTCTGCAGCCATTTCTCAGTAACTAACAAGTAGAATTTCATCAAATTTGAAATAGACATGAACCAAGATACTGTGCTGATGCCCGTCAAGTTTTTTTTTTGATAGGTCAATTTCCCTCGGAGTTATTGCCCTTGATTTAATGAAAAATGTCCGTCTGCAGCCATTTCTCAGTAACTAGCAGGTAGAATTTCATCAAACTTGAAATAGACATGAACCAAGATACTGCGATGATGCCCTTCAAGTTTTTTTTCGATTGGTCAATTTTCCATATGGTTATTGCCCTTTAATTGTTTAAAAATCCACAGATCTGTACATAACAAAGCAACCAATTGGAAGAATTTCATTAAACTTCTTTCATTTTTTTCCATGAACGTTTATTATAAACATGTGATGTTATGTACCTACACCTGGTCACCATCTTACCTTGATCACCCCTCGCCCCCCCCCCCCCCCCCCCCCCCCTCCCAATTTTTTTTTTTTTTTTTTTTTTTCATTTTTCGTTTTCTATCAATATTTATAATCAACATGTAAACTGTTGTATCCTCACCCCACCCCCCACCCAAACAAACCATTCATTTTCTTTTAATTTGATTTTGACTAATGAAATTATTTGCTTCTTGGTAACATTCTTAACTTTTTGCTGGATATATTTTTTTGCCGTTCCTCAACTCTGACCCTTTCGGCGGGGGATTCCAATTCATCGAATTTGCTTGTTATTGTATTATTACGCGTATTAGACTCAAAGTAAGTTTACACGCCGCGATTTGATCCCTAAAAATGATAGGCAAACAACATTTACAAAAATACAATTTCGTTTTCCAAATTAATTTGAGTCGAGAAAGTTGACATGCTAACTTTAAATCTTACACTAAAACTTTTAAGAAATGTTTGTGTCTACTTTACACATCTATGCAGTCTACTGATGTAGTGATGGTGTGTAATGTAAAGCATAAACATGACGAAGCGTAAAGTTTGAAGGATTTTTCCATAGTTAATGAATATTTGATGAACAGACGGTATTTATTATATATTTTTCAATTTATTTGTAGATCTCACCAACCATGTTTGAGTTTATAAATCCAATCTAAGTTGATTATATCGATGTTGGAAAAATTCAAATTTTTGTGTTTATCAAACTTTGATCGCGATGGGGTGGGGTGCAAAGCAAAATTTTCTAGTTATAGGCCTAGAGATTTCATTTTTAACGACATGAAGAATATAGGTATCGATACCAGTTTCTATTAAACGATAATATTTACATTTAAAAAGCGTAAGGGACAGACTATTAATTTAAACCAAGCAGAATTGTGTTCTATTGGCACCTCACCTGCAAATTGTGTAAAGACAGGATGCCGTGTATGCCCTTTTCTCATAATTCCGAGCCTGTAAAGCTTAAGGGGAAGTCATGCTTATTTTACATATATTTAATATTAAAGAAATTACCACAACAAGAATGTCCGTTCGACATGTATAAAATATGCACTGTTTCTGTATACAGTACCCTGGAAATGCATAAATAAAACATGTGTCCATAACAACCTGAAACGGCCGACTTCGATCGGCTAATGTCAGCTGAATAGTCTTGTTTTTTCGATATTTCCAGCACTTTAGTTGTGTTTTATGCAAGAATAGCGATAACACACGTTTGTTTTGTGAAACAACATCTGCAGAATCCCTCGGGCTATGTTGGTGCACTCGCCCTACGGGCTCGTGCACCAACAAATCCCTTGGGATTCTGCAGATGTTGTTACACAAAAAAACGTGCGTTAATCCTACAACTTTTCACAAACGTGAAACCTAGTAATTGTAAACGTACAAAAGACACTGGTCACCAATGTCATAAAAACGTCACAAATGTAAAATCATTGTTTTGGTCACAAATATAAAAATCAAAACATCAATACAAATGTAAAACCGATTGTGAAATTCTAAATTTGATGTACACCAATGGACGAAAACTTGCTTCAAACAGGCCTACACGTGTAACACGAGTTCGTCACTATGAGAAAGAATATGAAGCCGATTCGTACAAACGCGAAGCATGAGTAGCGACCGGATAATGTGGTAGATATCGCGAAGCTGAATAACAACCTTTTTCGGCAACTTCGGCAAATGTTTACATCATATTATGACATAACATGCATGGGGAAAGCAGATATTGAAGAAATTGAAGAATTTCAGTTTTGGGCAAACATAAAATGATATGAAAAACTACATTAGGCCTATTATTATTATTATTATATTAATTTATATCATTATTTATTATATATGTTCGTTGTTTATTGCATAATTATGTCTTGTTCTTTCATACCTAAAGACTGTACGGTTTAGTATTTTAAACGTCGCTTGTATTGTTCTTTTGCTACAAGCCGTCTGTATAAATTTCACATGATTGTTCTTTTTATAATATGAAACAAACTTGTTTACAAACTTTCTCCCTCGCATGAACTTCATGAACACATTCTGATAATGCAGCATAAAACAGTTATACTACAAATTCTAACACTTTTAAGATTTTCTTTTATATAAACAAAGAAGGATTTTACCGTGTATTGTCTTATCGATTATATTAAAACGCGAAATTACCTACTTTTGGCTATTCCGCCTAGAAAAGGATTCCAGATTAGTATCGAACGTGTTAGAATGGAAATAGATTTTAGTTTTGCGTGCTTTGTTGGCAAATAAAACACGGTTTTGAGTTCAGATGTAAGCACGGCAAATAAAACACGGTTTTGAGTTCAGATGTGCTCATCTGAAATCAAAACCGTGTTTTATTTGCCAACAAAGCACGCAAAACTAAAATGTTTTTCCCAAATAACGGTTGGACAGTTTAAGGCCGTGGCTGAGAAATTTTTTTCTCAACTTAATCCGCTTATCCTTTTTATCTATTTTTATTCAGTGAATCTTTATCTTGGTTTTAAAAAACGGTAAAATAAATATTTCACAATGTGGAGAAACAGAATATGACGTAAGCTTAACTAGATACACCAAGTACTGTACATACTGTTACATTAATTTCATGAAATCGTTACATTGTAAAAAGTCTTGGCCTCTTAAGCAAGGACGCAGCCAAGGGTTGGGAGTTGAATGTCCATTCTTTGTTGCTACGCACGCCAACTTGCATACATTACTATTATTTACGCTGTAACTTTTGTATAAAGTTTGTTGGTAACCGTCTATGTCTTAAAAGATCAATGGATTGAGCCCCGATAGCTTTTAACATGTTTTACTTAACGTTTCAATGTTGAATCCAGTGATTTTACAGAGGATTGGATGTATCTATCAAAAGAGAGGA
This sequence comes from Mercenaria mercenaria, assembly GCF_021730395.1. Lineage (NCBI taxonomy): Eukaryota > Metazoa > Mollusca > Bivalvia > Venerida > Veneridae > Mercenaria > Mercenaria mercenaria. Next base: position 9,991 of record NW_026460028.1, on the reverse strand, counting down.
GTGTTATTACAGCCATCATATATTTAAGTTGATCAACAAACCGAAGATGGAATGTAGAAATGCCGAACACAAAAGCAGGTAAGTTAGCTAATGTGAAAAATCATTGAAGTACTCTTGTAAGATAATTTTCAATTTTTGTAATCAAGCAGGCAACAGACGTTCGCTCATATTTCGTCTTCTGCAAAAGTAAGCATTGGATTTTCCCATTTTTAGCTCGACTATTCGAAGAATAAGTAGAGCTATCCTACTCACCACGGCGTCGGCGTTGGCGTCGGCGTCGGCGTCACACCCTGGTTAAGTTTTTCGTACCAGTCCACATTTTGACAAAGTCTTTTGAGATAAAGCTTTGAAACTTTCAACACTTGTTAACCATCACCATGTACAATTATAGGCAAGAGTACATAACTCTGTCAAGCATTTTGACTGAATTATGGCCCCTTTTGACTTAGAAATCTTGGTTAAGTTTTTCGTACCAGTTCATATTTTGACAAAGTCTTTTGAGATAAAGCTTTGAAACTTTCAACACTTGTTTACCATCACCATGTCCAGTTGTAGGCAAGAGTACATAACTCCATCAAGCATTTTGGTTGAATTATTGCCCCTTTTTGACTTAGAATTCTTGGTTAAGTTTTTCGTACCAGTCTACAGTTTGACAAAGTCTTTTGAGATAAAGCTTTGAAACTTTCAACACTTGTTAACCATCACCAGGTCCAGTTGTAGGCAAGAGTACATAACTCCATCAAGAATTTTGGCTGAATTATGGCCCCTTCTGACTTAGAAATCTTGGTTAAGTTTTTCGTATCAGTTTATATTTTGTGTAAAGTGTTTGACAAATGGCTTTGAAACTTTTATATCTTGTTCAGTATTATAGTATCTATCAATAGGCAAGAGTACATAACTCTGTCATCTTTTTTGGCTGAATTATGGCCCTTTTTGAACTTGGAAATTGGTTCTGTTTTGGTATGTTCATGTTTTGTCAAGACTATAAAATTATTTTGACATATGGCTTTTAAACTTTAAACATTTGTTTATCATTATGATTTCCATCTGTAGGCAAGAGTACATAACTCTGACAACTATTTTGGCTGAATTATGGCCCTTTTTTCGACTTCAAAATTTTTATCAAAACTATTTGAACTGTGGCTTTGAAACTTTTAACACTAGTATATCAACATGATTTCCATCTGTAGGCAAGTGTACATAACTCTGTCAACTATTTTGACTGAATTATGACCCTTTTTGGACTTGGAAATTAGTTAAATTTTTCATACAGGTCCATATTTTGCCTAACATATAACTTAATAACATATTTGCCATCATGGTCACACATTGCCATTTAGTGCAAGACTAATCGAAATCCACAAATACAGGAACATTTTTTGCTGAATCCATTTTTCTCTTTTGTCTGAAAATCTATGGAAATATTTTGACCCCATTCTTCAATCAATTCTTCGAATAGTCGAGCGCGCTGTCATCCGACAGCTCTTGTTTCTTTGCTAAAGTTTTTCAGCAACCTTTGTTTTTCTGTCATATCTTTATTACTATTGCTTATTTCTTACTGTAACTTCACATAAACGTTGTCCGGCATACAAATAAAGTATGTGCAGGGGCTGGGCCCATTATACCCAAAGTCAAGGTCACCAAGGTGTTATACTTAGGTTATTTTTGTGCCCCCCCATGAGTGGTGGGGGGAATATAGATTTGGTCTTGTCCGTGCGTCCGTCCGTCCGTGCGTGCGTCCGTCCGTCCGTCCGAAGTTCGTGACGCGCCTAGCTCCAAAAGATATAAATTGATGAAACCTTGCATGAGTCTTTATCATGATATGAACTTGCGCACCTCCTATTTTTCGTCTGGCTCCACCCCCTATTTTTAGAGGTATGGCCCCTGAAATAGTCAAAAATGCACATTTTCACCTTGTGACACGCCTAGCTAAAAAGTATTTGATATAGATTCATGAAACCTTGCATGAGTCTTAATCATGATATGAACTTGCGCACCTCCTATTTTTTTCATTTTGGTTTGCCCCCTATTTTTAGAGTTATGGCCCCTGAAATAGGCAAAAATGCCCATTTTCACCTTTTGACGCACCTAGCTGAAAAGTATTTCATATAAATTGAAAAACCTTGTATGAGTCTTTGTCATGATATGAACCTGCGCACCTCCTATTTTTTGTCTGGCTCTACCCCCTATTTTCAGAGTTATGGCCCCTAAAATAGTCAAAAATGCACGTTTTCACCTTTTGACGCACCTAGCTCAAAAAGTATTTAATATAAATGGTTGAAAACTTGCATAAGTCTTTATCATGATATAAACTTGCACACCTTATTTTTTGGCTGGCTCCACCCCCTATGTATAAAGTTATGGCCCCTGAAATAGTAAAAAAATGCACATTTTCACCTAATTATGTGCTTAGCTCAAAAAGTATATAATGTTGATTCATGAAACCTTGCTTGAGTCTTTATCATGATGTGACCTTTCACACTTGGCATTCTTCTTGAGAATCTTTGCGCTTATTACAGAGTTATGGCCCTTGAAATAGCCAAAATAGTGGATTTTTTGTTTGTGATGCTCATAGCTCAAAAATATATGGTCTAGAATAATGAATCCTTTTCATAAAATGTTTGTTTAGGCTAAACCCCATTAACACTGCAAACATTTGAATTATTGCCCCTTATTTGTGACAAATGTACCAATGGGGGGGGGGGGGGGTGTCACACCCTGTGTCCTACAGACACATTCTAGTTAAGGTTAAAGTTTTTCGGCAACCTTTGTTTTTCTGTCATATCTTTGTTACTATTGCTTATATCTTACTGTAAGTTCACATAAACATTGTCCAGCATACAAACAAAGTATGTGCAGGGGCTGGATCCATTATACCCAAGGTCAAGGTCACAAATTTGTTATACTTGGAATTATTTTCATGTTAATTTTTTTCGAAAGCTTTGTTTATAGATATATCTTTAGTACTTTAAAAGATATTGACTTGAAATTAAAAATATTTGAAATTCTTTATAATCATCATCTGCATGTGTGGTTACAATCCCCTTAACTCTAATTGTATTTTTGACAGAATTAAGCTCCTGTCATACTTGAAACTTTTGACAGACTTCGTTTTCTGGACATAACTTTGGTACTATATAAGATAAAGACTTGAAACTCAAAATATATCTTTACCATCATCATCTGCATGTGTGGCAACAATCCCAATAACTCAAATTTGTGTTCTTGACAGAATTACGCCCTTGATGTATCTTCCTTTGAAAGTAGAGGTCTCTTATTGAGACATATATTCATTTTACTGTCAAATCGCCGAATAGTGGAGCGTGCTGTCTTACGGACAGCTCTTGTTGAGAAGTATTGTTTGGCAATGCTCAAAAGCTGTTAAATACCAGCCCCTGACACAGTCATTCTCTACATTATTTATTTAAAATATTATAAATTTGAGTCTCAAATGGTTTGTATTTCACGGTCTGCAAGCACGGTGGAAGGGACTAGTTTTGAGTGTGATATTATAATTTAAAAAACAATGGCACTTGCTCTGCTCTAATTGCTGGAATCGCATTATTGGATTGTTTATATGACCTCATGTAGTCCTTAATCATAAGTATAGAGTCGCTTTATATTTATTATTATGTATTCCTATACCAGTAACTAGCGTCTGGAATCTGATGTTACTCATTGTAGACCTAGAGCGGTCTTCTGCGCATGTCCGAAAGTGATCATGTTAGGCAAAAATATGCGATTAGGATTACCATGGTTACAAAAAAAAAATATACATTAAATATACTTTGCATTCAAATTGCTTGAATCAGGTATATACCAGAGTCTAATTTATCACAGGCGCTCCGCAGTCTCTAGAATCCAGTGTCGCTCCGCAGTCTCTAGAATCCAGTGTCGCTCCGCAGTCTCTAGAATCCAGTGTCGCTCCGCAGTCTCTAGAATCCAGTGTCGCTCCGCAGTCTCTAGAATCCAGTGTATCTGCTTGATTTATCTTTTAAACAAATAACATCACAATTTGATAGAAGCATGCATATAATTGACAGCATAAAATTTGAAATGAAGATCAGCGTTATTTTTCAAATTTGAACTCTTAAAAATTGGATAACAAGATCCTCTACATCACGACTTTCATTTCCAGGATTTTCTCAAGCCTAGAACTGATCCGGTATCGGCTCCCATCTCTTCGGCCGAAGCAGAAGAGAATGATCAGAAAAATGTAACTGGCCAACCTTCTTCGAACTGTAGAAACTTTCGGGTATCGTCTTCTGAAGAATGTTCCCTACGATGGGAACTGCTTTTTTTCATGTTGTTGGTGCCACAAATGGTGAGGATGGCAAGCACTTGAGAGAGAGATTCGTTCAGCATATTGTAAGAGAGGCTAGTGCTTTTGTCTATTCCATACGCAGTCAATACAGGAATCGTTTTTAGCTCGACTATTCATAGAATAGTAGAGCTATTGGACTCGCCCGTATGTCGGCGTCCGCGTCCGCGTCCGCGCCCCGATTTGGTTAAGTTTTTGTATGTAAGCTGGTATCTCAGCAACCACTTGTGGGAATGGATTGAAACTTCACACACTTATTCACTGTGATAAACTGACTTACATTGCACAGGTTCCATAACTCTGTTTTGCTTTTTTACAAAATTATGCCCCTTTTTTGACTTAAAAATTTTTGGTTAAGGTTTTGTATGTAAGCTGGTAACTCAGTAACCACTTGTGGGAATGGATTGAAACTTCACACACTTATTTACTGTGATAAACTGACTTACATTGCACAGGTTCCATAACTCTATTTTGCTTTTTTACAAAATTATGCCCCTTTTTCGACTTAGAATTTTTTGGTTAAGGTTTTTGTATGTAAGCTGGTATCTCAGTACTCACTAATGGGAATGGATTGAAACTTCACACACTTGTTCACTGTCATGATCTGACATGCACAAAGCAGGTCCCATAACTTTATTTTGCTTTTTTACAAAATTATGCCCCTTTTTCAGCATAGAAATTTTTGGTTAAGTTTTTGTATGTAAGCTGGTATCTCAGTATCCACTAATGGGAAACGATTGAAACTTCACACACTAGTTCACTGTCATGATATGACATGCAGTGCAAAGGGTAAATAACTCAAATTTGCTTTTTACAAAATTACCCTTTTTGAACTTAGATTTTTGGGGTTTAAATTCTTATTTTAAAGGGGTATCTCAGTACCCACAAGGGGGAAGGATTAAACTTCATACATTTTGTCCCTGTCTGACTGATAAGCACAAATGCGGTTCCTAAACCTATTTTATTTTTTACAAATTTACCCCTTTTTTCGACTTTCTTATTCATTAAAAGCGACAAGGGCTTTTTTAAATACGAGCGTTGCTGTCCCCGACAGCTCTTTTTTTCCCGGGGTTTCAGGATGGTAAACCCTCCCAAAATTTTACGCCCCTTGAACAAAACTCAAAAATTTCGTACTCGCCCATCATACCCATGCATGAACCCAAAACATTATAATTCAAAAAATTATTTTCCCACGGTTTTAAACTTCAAATTTTTTTTATTACGAATCACGGAACAAAAAATCAAAATATTTTTTATTTTTTTTAATAAATTGAAACCGTTATTCCCTTGGAAGGGTAAAATAGTGTGCACACTCAAAAATCGAAATTTATTGCGATTTTTAATATTACCGCTTTTATACAATATGAAAAAAATAAAATATCTGGGGTTGTCTTGCTAAATAAATGGTTTTGACCTGTTTATTGTTGGTCTTTAAAGGTATAAAAATTGCTTCGGGGATTTTATACGTCAAAATTCAAAAAAAACAGACAAGCAAAGTTTTCCTGGGCCAAATTAACAGCCCAAAAATTTTTAGGATGTATGGTGCCCACTCAACCACTCAGCCAAAGTAACATGGGGGAGTAGGGTGCTTTTTTTTACTCCCCTCCCCGAAGTGAAAAGGTGAGCAAATTGCCGTTTTGATGTGTTGCGTGTCCCAGTCGTGCGTGTGTGTCGTGCTCAACAATTTTCAAAAAAAAAATTTTCTTTTTGAAAACCCAGGCAAATTCACCAAACTTCACGGGAAGATCCTTGGTGGCCACTTTCAAAATTTTTTAAAAGGGAATTGAATTTCCATGCGACTCGGTTGCCATGAAAAACCAAAAAAAACTTTAAAAACTTCTTAAAAAACCCACAGGGCCTAGGGCTTTGATATCGGGTGTAACATCATCTAGTTTTCCTTCCCCCAAAAATTATTCAAATTATCCCCCAGGGTAAAATTTGGGCCCCCCCCCGGGGGTAACAGGTTTTTATATAGACTTATATGGGGAAAACTTTGAAAATCTTCTTGTAAAAAACCCACATGACCTGGGGTTTTTGATTTTTTGGTATGTAGTTTACAGGGGCCTCTCCCAAGATTTTCAAATTATCCCCCGGGGATTAAAGAGGTCCTGCCCTGGGGTATTTTAGTTTTTATGTGAGTTATTGGGAAAAATTTTAAAAAATCATTGACCCTATTCCAAAGATTTTTTAAATTTAAAAATTACCTGATGCCCCCAAGTAATTGATGTCATTTGGGACTGTCCCTTGACCTATGACTATTTTTCTTTCGTTTTAAGATACCCTTGAAATTTTGTGACAAACAGTTTTGCACAAAATCAAAAAATTTTTCATTGACCATGAATGGCCACTGATTAATATCTTATCATCAGTTTGACATTTGAAAGTGTCATATTACTCGGGTGGGCGATCCGGGGGTTACTGACCCTCTTATTTGTTATACCTTTAACCCCTTACTCCAACATGTTTTAATGTAGATCTATGAAATATGTATTGAAAATTCTGTTGTTTCGACAAAAATATAAATTTCCCTTTCTTTATAAATAAAAACTTTTAGCTCATCTGGTCACATTCCTTGACTATTAAAATTTACTTAACAGAGCTATCAAATGTGATTTTTTTTCCCTTCATCAGACTTTTTTTATATATGAGCAAAAAACAACACAGGAAAAACGAAGAAATTAAAGAGAAATTTAGAAACCCCTTAAACCAAAAATTAACTAAAAACAATTTTGATCTTTGCTGAAATTTAATAAATTTAATGAAATAGGAATGGGGAAATCCAGGTCACAACACTTCCCTAAAATTTCCAATAGAGGAAAACAACGAAGGCCCAAATCCAGGAATAAAAAGCTTTTACAAAAAAAAAAAAAACAAAAAAACTTCCTTTTTGCACATTTAGGCATCAATGTTGGCGCCACTATATTGCAAAAACAGCGTTCCATTAATAAAAGCTACCTACTTGTTGCTTTCCAATTACCTACGCCTGGAGGTAAAAATTTAAACTGTGCTTTAGTAATATTTATTACACGACCGGAAGTAAAAACAGTGTGATTTTTAAAGAAACCAGCCCCTGGAGGGGGGTATTTTAAAACGCACTGTCCGCCCCCTGTTTTTGGGGGCGTGGGGCGTCTGTGAAATCTTGCCGGGCGTAATCTCTATCCTAAGGATTTTGAAATAACTTGGCATAATCTCACCATAATGAAACGAACGCTTAAAGGTCAAGGTCACAATAAGGTAAAGGGTTAAAAATGTATTTCGTGCCGGTCCAAACTTTCCCATCCAAAAGGGTTTTTTTAAAAAACTTGGGATAAAATTACATAATGAACAAATTTTTCTTTCGCAAGACCCAGACCCCTACTTCAAGGTTAATGCCACACTTGGAAGTAAAAGGTTAACTGGGCTGTTTCTTTTCTGGTTTATAACTCTCCCTTTATAAGGGATTTGAAAATAATTGACAAAACAATGTTAAACCCTATTGGAAGGTGGGGCCTTTTGACCCTGGTCTCTCGGTCAAGGTCAAAGGGCACAAGGGTTTTTTACCTAAACTATTTGGGATTTCTTTTTTGCCAGACAACTGTACATTCGTGGGGACGCTTTAGGGCTTTTTCCAATAGCAAAAATCCTTTTTGTGTTAGAAAAGGGGGGGAAAAACACTGAACTTTCTTTTTTAAACTGCTTCAAAATAGATAAAAAAAATAACAACAAATAGTCATTCTAAGAATTTTTAATGTTCAGCCCCTCGCAAATTTGAAGTATTGAGCAGTAACGCTGCGTAACAGTTATTGACCGACTGTTATACATCCATTTAGTAAAATAGTATTAAACAAATCTATAAAGAACCATTAAAAATTCGACGAAATACCAACAGACGCCTCTGTAAAACTTGCAAAACAATTTTTATCTCACGTATTTGGTCAGGATCTGACAAAACCGACGTATAGCCAAACAGTGATTTTTTTGCAGGTGCTGCAGACCAATTTCCGACGTCATGGATTCGGGGTGCAAAAACAAAGCTGAACTCTTTTACAACCGTAACATCATCACGCACTCCAAAAAAGGGGAAAAAAACTGTGCGGTTTGAGTTGTAGATCCAGTTAGTCGTTGACGAATCAAATTCACCGAAACAATAGGTCCACGAGGACAGTCACTTTTTCCACTTGTAAAAGTAAGTTGATTTTGAAATCTGTAATTCAAATCACAAAATTTACAGTAAAAAAAAGAAAACACCGATATTGTGAATAACCCTTATTATTTTAAATTACTCCTGGTATGAAAAGCCGGGCCATAGTTTGCTACATCGCACGTTTTACTGGCAAAAGTAAAAAAAAAATTAAAAATAATCTCTGTGTCATAATAAGATACAAACAATGTACTTTAAAACTGAATGACTTTGCTGTCAAAAGTCAGAATTATTTCATACCTTTTTATTCCCCAACCGGGACGTCCCAAAATTTTTTTGGGTGCGTGACTTAATTTAGTTTGGGGGTTGCATTAATTCTTTTATTAAGTTCTTTTTTTTAATGTTTTTAACAAATTCATGATACTTCATTACGTTAAAGTGAAACGATACTTATGTAATAAACAGGTTATTTAATAGCATCATTCTTTTGGGGGGGAAAAATATTGCCCAAAAGTCGCGCCATTTCCGCTAAAAACCCATACAAAGCTTTAATAAAAACCTATAATTATTGGTAAATTTCCCTTTTCCTTTAAAATTTCGGCAATTAGTATAGGTTATAGACTTTTTTTTTGCTCATCTGATTTTTTGAAAAAAAATATAGTTATTTTCATCACTTTAGGGGTTGTCGGGTCGGCGCGGCGTCGGCGGGGTTTCCGGTTAATTTTATTTTAGGTCACCTTTTTTCCCAAAATATCAAAGCTATTTCTTTTAAACTGGAATACTTTTCCCATCATAAACTGAACCCGTATAGCAAAAACATAACTCCATCTTGCTTTTTTTTCAAGATTTTTGGGGCCCTTTTTTACTTAGAAAATATCAATTTCTTGGGTTTAAATTTTTTTTTAGGGCAACTTTTTCCCAAACATCAAAGCTATTGTTTGAAAAAATTTGGGAATACTTGTTTACCACATAAGCAGACCCTGTACACAAGAAAAATAACCCATCTTGCTTTTTGCAAGATTTATTGCCCCTTTTTTACTTAGAAAAACATTTTCTTGGTTTTAAATTTTTATGTTTAGTCAGCTTTTAACCCAAACTATCAAAGCATTGCTTTAAAAACTTGCAACACTTGTTCACCATCATAAAATTGACCCTGTACGCAAGAAAAAAAAACTCCACCGCTTTTGCAAGATTTTGGCCCCTTTTGGACTTAGAAAAAAACAATTTCTTGGTTAAGTTTTTTGTTTAGGTCAACCTTTTCTCTTAAACTACAAAGCTATTCTTTTGAAACTTTCAACACTTGTTGACCTCCAAAAACTGACCCTGTACAGGAAGCAACAAACTCCATCCTGTTTTTTTTCAATAATTATTGCCCTTTTTTACTTTTAAAATTTTCTTGGTTGAGTATTATGTTTTTAAATCACTTTTTCATAAACTACAAACTATTGCTTTAAAAAATTTCAAAAAGTTTTTCACCTCATAAGTGGAATGAACATCAAGAAAAAAAACTCTAACCCCGTTTTTTAAGAATATGGCCCTTTTAAAACTTA
>NW_026460027.1:0-1075 GCF_021730395.1 Mercenaria mercenaria | reverse complement strand
GATCGCTCGCAAAGTAGGGATTACTTTTATACTTGATATTACAATAGTGAACACTGTAAATTATACAAAAAAAATATTTGTCAGAGCAAGTGTACGTTTTAAATCACAGTGAGACTTTAGAGCAATCAGAAACGCTCTTTATATATAGCACCAATCCGAAGAGGAATGTTAAAGTATAAATGACGACTGGAAGAGAAGGCATTCGGTATCCTTCGAGGGATGAACTATTCCATTACTGAAAATAATAAAACAAAAACAATAAGCTCATGTATTTTAGAAGTATATCTTTTGGGTCTTAACCTTTTGTCATAGGCTGTACTTTTGAATCAAACACTCGTCACGATAACAGAAACTTGATACTTGGAATTATTCTGAGCCCTGACTGTCGACTATTCATCTCAAACACAATTTGAGTTGCAGCTTTAATTAGGAAGACACATGTTGAACATCCATACGATAGGACTCGCATGTTTTGATTCAAAAATATCGTCTGACGTGATTTCTTTTAATATTGAAAACACAATTCAATTTACTCTGGTATTTCTGTTTATCCGGTTCTGTTTGCTTAATGTGAATATTTGTTTACTTACGTTGTAAGAACTTGCAGTACTTACTTATACAAAGAGATTCATTGTTTATTTTCACTTGAGTCATTTATTTCTGTAATGGATGCGATAAATTTTTAATAGTATACGCACTCTTCTTAGATCGATGTTGTAATGATCTATTAAATTTCTCATGTGTTTTCATATAAATGAGAAATGTTAATGATGTTTTATTTATCAATGTTATATTGCTAAATGCAGTCCATTGAGTTTTATGTCAATGTTGTTCCATATAACATGCTCCGTTAGGTTTCTTAACTAATTTGTGTGATTTATCCTGCACTAAGCTTTAATAATATCATCTAGAAACTGATTTTTGATTTCAAGCTGATTTACGTCTTGTTCGTTAAGATTACCTTCATACAATGTGTTTCAATCTTTAGGTTTTAATTCCGTCATGGAAATGTATTAAAAATCCCTTATGTTGACCTCACTTATTCACTGCTTTTGCAGAATGTAGGTATTGTTAG
>NW_026460026.1:0-4876 GCF_021730395.1 Mercenaria mercenaria | reverse complement strand
AAATTCGACCTTTTTTTTGAAGATATTTTAAAAAAGGCCTTAGAGAGGTCACAAGGTTCTTCTATTATTTGACCTAATGACCTAGTTTTTGAAGGCACGTGACCCACTTTTAAAAATTGACCTAGATATCATCAAGGGGGAACATTCTCACCAATTTTCATGAAGATCTCGTGAAAAAATATGGCTTCTAGAGAGGTCACAAGGTTTTTCTATTTTTCGACCTACTGACCTAGTTTTTGACCGCACATGACCCAGTTATGAACCTGACCTAGATATCATCAAGCTGAACATTCTCACCAATTTTCATGAAGATCCATTGAGAAATATGGCCTCTAGAGAGGTCACAAGGTTTTTTCTATTTTTAGACCTACTGACCTAGTTTTTGACCCCCCGTGACCCAGTTTCGAATCTGACCTAGATATCATCAAGATGAACATTCTGACCAATAGTCATGAAGATCTCATGAAAAATATGGCCTCTAGAGAGGTCACAGGTTTTTCTATTTTTAGATCTACTGACCTAGTTTTTAACCCCACGTGACCCCAGTTTCGAACTTGACCTAGATATTTCAAGGTAAACATTTTGACCAATTTTCATGAAGATCCATTGAAAAATATCGCCTCTAGAGAGGTCACAAGGTTTTCCTATTTTTAGACCTACTGACCTAGTTTTTGACCGCACATGACCCAGTTTCGAACTTGACCTAGATATCATCAAGATGAACATTCTGATCAATTTTCATGAAGATCCATTGAGAAATATGGCCACTAGAGAGGTCACAAGGTTTTTCTATTTTTAGATCTACTGACCTAGTTTTTGATCCCACATGACCCAGTTTCGAACTTGACCTAGATATCATCAAGGTGAACATTCTGACCAATATTCATGAAGATCTCATGAAAAATATGGCCTCTAGAGAGGTCACAAGGTTTTTCTATTTTTAGATCTACTGACCTAGTTTTTAACCCCACGTGACCCAGTTTCGAACTTGACCTAGATATCATCAAGCTGAACATTCTCACCAATTTTCATGAAGAGCATTGAGAAATATGGCCTCTAGAGAGGTCACAAGGTTTTTCTATTTTTAGACCTAATGACCTAGTTTTTGACCCTACGTGACCCAGTTTCGAACTTGACCTAGATATCATTAAGATAAACATTCTGACCAATATTCATGAAGATCTCATGAAAAATATGGCCTCTAGAGAGGTCACAAGGTTTTTCTATTTTTAGACCTACTGACCTAGTTTTTAACCCCACGTGACCCAGTTTCGAACTTGACCTAGATATCATCAAGATGAACATTCTGACCAATTTTCATGAAGATGCATTGAGAAATATGGCCTCTAGAGAGGTCACAAGGTTTTCTATTTTTAGACCTAATGACCTAGTTTTTGACCCTACGTGACCCAGTTTCGAACTTGACCTAGATATCATCAAGATAAACATTCTGACCAATACTCATGAAGATCTCATGAAAAATATGGCCTCTAGAGAGGTCACAAGGTTTTTCTATTTTTAGACCTACTGACCTAGTTTTTGACCCACGTGACCCAGTTTCGAACTTGACCTAGATATCATCAAGGTGAACATTCTGAGCAATTTTCATGAAGATCTTGTGAAATATATGGCCTCTAGAGGGTCACAGGTTTTTCTATTTTTAGACCTACTGACCTAGTTTTTGATGGCACGTGACCCAGTTTCGAACTTGACCTAGATATCATCAAGATGAACATTCTGACCAATTTTCATAAAGACCCATAAAAAATGTGACCTTGAGTGGCACAGCAAAAGTTTTACGGACGCACGGACACGACGGACGACGGACACCGCGCGATCACAAACTCACCTTGTCATTTTGTGCGGGTGATAAAAAATGCATAATTTTACCCACAACAATTTCAAAAAAATGAAACTTTAAGATTAAAAAGACCAAAACCCCACAAGCAAAGACAATAGTGTTTAAATTTTTATGAAAATTTATGGAAAAAACAGATCAATACATCACAGCCAAATTTTAAAATAAAATTATTTCTTGGGCAAAAGCCGAACAATGCCTGAAACCCCAAAAGCAAAGCGATCCGCGCCTCTTGGAACGGGCAAGTGGGGAAAGGCAAGAACCCCCAACTGGACCCAGACACAGCTCAGGGTACCCCTGAAACGTCAAGCAGTTACGACATTTTAGGCTACAGTTCGACTAAAGACATTAGGACCAGAGGGAAATGCCCGGGTGGAACTGAAAAATCGCTTCCCCAAAACAGCCGTCATTCTGCGGTTTTACGGGAATCACAGCTTTTTTGCCCGCCGATTTAAATAGGTTGGTTGGTTTAGGGGTAGCTGCTGACGGTTTACTTTAAAAAATTTCCTTCTGACATTGGATTCATCGCCTGCAAATGACAAAAAAAGATGTGAACCCGGGTGGGCCTTTTTGAGAAACAGCTGAGTTGTGTGTAAGTTCAAAGTGGATCGGAACACTAAGAAAAAAGGACATAATATTCACAGATTGGTACCATCTATCTTTCTTTATCTTTCTGATATCACGGTTCAGGAATTTACAGGAAGTCTGTCTTTAAAACCTGCAACTGAAAAATTTTCAAATATATGTAGCTGAAACATGAAAAGAATATTAAAAAAACTTTCCCAGAACCTCTTTCAGCCAGCCAAAACAAAATGCACTTTAAAAAAATTTAAAACACAAAAAAGCTATGAAAAAACAACATAAGAAAAACATAAAAAAAGTCCCAACGGGAAAAAGCCTATCTAAAAAATAAAGTAAATGAATCCAAACTAAAATACAAATCCGTCAATTTTTGTTTCCATGGGTCCCCAGGACAATACATTTTAAGGAAACTGCACGGGGCCGACCCAGGAAATCAGCCCGTTAAATATTTTCTTGTAACACAGCCTGCTTGAAAAACTAAAAGAAAATTTAGAATAGAACATCCCTTTCAAGGCAAAATGTACACAAGGGCCTATCGGGTGAATTTGAAAGCTCGGAATATGTTTTAAACTGAAAAAAAAAAATGAATAAATAAAATAATACACAAAAAACAACAAAACAATATTTTTTCACATGAAGCAACCTCCATGTAATTCCCTGTGTAATACAACCAATGCCTGTCTGTAAAGAAAACTTGTTTACATTAATAATGCCGACAAATGCACTCGGCCCCAAACCGGTAAGCAAAGTCCTTCAATGCCAAAAGCCGGTAGCACATTGGATTTTTACTGAAATGAGAAAATAATTATTTCGGTAATTTAGTTTTGCGTCCATACGCAAGGGAAGAACTTTTACCAATTTCTTTTTCATTAAGACGCCTCTGACTGGTTTAACATCAGTGTAAAACACCGGACCGGGTTTGAGATCCAGCCCGACAAGCAACATCTCCCGACCCTGTTACGAAACCGACATAGCCCCATTTATAAACCCCTCCGTCAAAATGTACGCTTCCCCCACAACCACGTTCACCCGGTTACTGCGGCACTAGTAACATGTTTACATATATAACTTATAAATTTTTCGGAAAAGAGACGCAACGAAATAGAAATTTTTTTTTAAAATTTAAGAAAATTTTAAAAATTTTATTTTTTTCTTAAAATTAAAGTGAAAAAATGTTCTTTTTTTCATATACCTTTTAACCCCTCTTTTTCAGTTCTTGACAAGTAGAAACGCAAATCAAGAGGGGAAAACTATTACTCAAATTAAAGAAAATTCAACACGAATTTTTAAAAAATTTTAAAAAAATTAAAATTTTACAAACCTTTGGGAAAAATCCTTTTGCCACTGATTTGATTGTTATCAGTCTATGTGTGAAGTTTCATGACTGTAACCCTTGGTTGCTGGATATTTCCCTTTTTGAATTTTCCAATAATATGGGTCGGCCCCTACAATTTCCCTTTTTTGCTGATGTTTAAAAACCCTTTTGACATGGATTTTTAATTTCACAAAAAAAATTGCAGCATTGACAGCTCGTATTTCTGAAGATAATACATCCAGTCAAAATTTTACAGAAAAAAACCACCCACGATAACTTTTTTTGCTACACATCAAAAATTAGTCCATGTTTAAAATTTCCCACTGACATCTTCATGGCCACCAGTCTGTGTAGTTTTTAATCCTTCCCACAGAAAGTAAACCGAAAAACACACATAAAAAAACTGTTAAAGACATCAAAAATGACAAAAAAATTTTACGTATCAAAAAATACATTTGGGAATATCATTAAGTAGGGATAGCGTTTAAATGGGGAAATTCAAATTTTTAAAAACTACTTTCTAGGAACAACGACCCGAAGTCTTCTTAAAACCCGGGGGACACCCATTGAAAAATTATATTAAAGCTTTACGTTAGACTGTTTGGGATGATAAGCACAACGGAGATAACATTTTATTTTAAGGATTTTAATTTTCGTAATTTTAGTTGGAAACAGAATTCTGGGGTATTTTTTTTACATACATAATTATAATTTTTTGCGGGACAGAAAATGGCGGGACCATC
Organism: Mercenaria mercenaria; assembly: GCF_021730395.1. Classification (NCBI taxonomy): domain Eukaryota; kingdom Metazoa; phylum Mollusca; class Bivalvia; order Venerida; family Veneridae; genus Mercenaria; species Mercenaria mercenaria. Next base: position 378 of record NW_026460026.1, on the reverse strand, counting down.
ACGTTTTCGGTGGGAGCGCCCCGCGAATTTAATTTGGGGGAGATGTTTTTGAATGAATAACAATATTACCGTATCAAAAGGGCAAAATTTAGTTCCCCCTTTTGATTTTTTTGGGGCCCAAAAAAACGGAAAACCCTTTCCCCAACACAATATCCGTCATAAAGCACGTATTCTTTCCCGCCAAAAAGCTAATAAAGTGTCCCCAAAAGTAATTGTTTTTTACAAACGTGCACAAGCAATCCTTTTTTAAATTTATCGTAAGTACCTCAGATGTAAAACAAGGGAATTGCTGTCTTGATCATGCTTTAAAATTTCATTGAGAGCTTTTGGTCACCGAAAGAAGATTCAATCTAATGTCATCATGCCCCATTTTTGATT
>NW_026460025.1:0-1750 GCF_021730395.1 Mercenaria mercenaria | reverse complement strand
ATTCGCGCGTCACGCGCGGGAATCGTACTGCGACGCGTCGGCGGCGATACGGCGGGGCGAATCGCGGGGCGCCGTTCGTCTGACGTCGGGCGCGTCGCGCGCGGCGTCCGTTCGGGTCGCGACGCGGCGCGTCGTCGCGCGGATCGTCGGCGCGCGTCGTCTCGTCGCGCGCGCGTTCAGGGCCGTCGCGGGCGCCGCGGTCGCGGCGCGCGATTCTGGTGTCCGTTCGATCGGATATTTCCGCGCGGCGGGCGGCCCGCGAATTCGCGCCGCGCGGCTCGTTCGACGGTCGGTCGTCGGCGTTCGTTCGGTCGTCGGCGCGTCGTTCGCGGAACGTCGCGCGTGGGCGGCGTCGCGGGTCGGTCGCGGCGGGTCGGCGGCGGGCGCGGGTCGTCGGCGGCGGGCGGTCGGGGGCGGTCGTTCGGGGCTGCGGTCGGTCGGCGCGCGCGCGGGTTCGTCGCGCGGCGGCGGGCGCGGGCGCGCGCGGTCGGGGGGCGTCGCGTCGGCGTGCGGTTCGTGCGTTTCGCGGTCGGTCGCGCGGCGCGGGTCGCGGGTTTGGGCGGCGCGCGTCGGCGGGCGCGGCGTCGCGCGGTCGGGCGTCGCGTGGCGCGCGGCGACGTCGGTCGCGGATCGGTCGTCGTCGCGCGCGCGCGCGGCGCGGCGCGGTTCGTGCGGTTCGGCGCGGCGTTGCGGGTTCGTTCGTTCGCGGCGCGGCGGCGGCGTCGGTCGCGGCGTTCGGCGGTCGCGGGGTCGCGTCGGCGGTCGCGCGTCGCGCGGCGGCGGTTCGGTCGTGCGTTTTCGCGGGTTCGCGTGTTCGTCGGGCGGTCGGGGTCGCGGCGTCGCCGGCGCGCGCGGCGGGGCGGCGCGTCGCGCGTCGGTTCGGGTCGGTCGGCGCGCGGCGGCGCGGGGCGCGGTCGGCGGCGGCGGCGGTTCGGTCGTCGTCGCGTCGGCGCGTCGTCGCGCGGGTCGGTGCGGGTTCGCGGGCGGTTCGCGGGCGCGGCGCGCGCGGGCGTCGCGCGGTCGGGCGGGGGCGCGGCGGCGTCGTCGGCGGCGTCGGCGTCGCGGCGGGGCGCGTTCGGCGGCGCGTCGGTCGCGTCGGCGCGCGCGGTCGGCGGGCGGGCGTTCGGCGGCGCGCGGGCGGCGGGGGCGGGCGGTTTGGCGGCGGGCGTCCGGTCGCGGTCGGGTCGCGGTTCGGCGCGTCGGGTCGGCGTCGCGGCGCGTTCGGGGCGGGGCGCGGCGGTCGTCGCGCGATCGCGGGCGCGGCGCGGCGGGCGGGCGCGGCGCTCGGTCGGCGCGTTCGCTTGTCGGGCCGTGTCGCGCGGGCGTTCGCGGGGGCGGGCGCGTCGGCCGCGCGCGGGTCGCGTCGGGCGGCGCGTCGCGGCGGGGCGGCGGTCGCGGCGCGCGGGCGCGCGCGGGCGCGGGCGGCGCGTTTCGCGCGCGTCGGCGCGGGGTCGCGGGGCGCGCCGGCGGCGCGGCGGTCGCGTTCGCGGCGGCGGGGTCGGCGTGTCGCGCGCGGGGCGGTCGCGGTCGGGCGTCGGGTCGGGCGGCGCGGTTCGGGCGGCGCGGCGGCGGGCGGCGTCGCGGCGCGGCGCCGGGGGGGTCGCGGCGGCGCGGGCGGCGGGGTCGGGGGCGTCGGGCGGGTCGCGGTCGGCGGGCGGGCGGCGCGTCGCGGGCGGCGGCGCGCGCGGGGCGGGGGTCGCGGGGGCGGGTTGGGGGCGGGGGGTCGGTCGCGTCGTCGCGGGCGGGCGGG
>NW_026460024.1:0-75151 GCF_021730395.1 Mercenaria mercenaria | reverse complement strand
AGTCTAAATCCTTAGACTGTTTGAGATGAATCTGAACTGAAAACACTCTTTTAGAGAATTTTCTGCATTACACGGTTAGGGTAATTGTTTTTTTTTTTATTTTCGGAGTATTAATTGAATTTATAGTTGTCTGAAGTAGGCTTTTAATTAAATAAAAGAGTTTTAGTTTCAGTTTCAAGTTTATAAATTGGTATCTATCAAAACTGTTCATTGTTTAATAAAGTGGAGGGAGTTTAAAAGACGCTTGACTGAAGTAATACATGTTTTTGCACACAATTCATGAGCCTAAAATTGTATATGAATTTATCTACAGACAGAAAGTCAAAACTAACAGAAAGACGTTCATCGCCAGCTTTGCAAATGACCTGCCCAAACCTTATCAACCCATGCTGTTATTTTGATGAAGGTTTGTATTTAGGCCAAACAAGATTGGATCTATGTTTTGAAATTTGAGAATGATAACAAGGCCTGTTATGGCGTATAAAAATATTCATAATATAGTCATTTCTATTAATTACATATAAAGGTAAAGGTAAAGGTATTGTTTATTATAGTGTCACCCCTATTGAAAGGGCCAGCCAATTTGGCTTTTGAGACACCTTTATTGTGCGTACCAATTACCTCCCAACTCCCACCACTATACCAGGCGCCAGGCGGATTTAATAACGACATAAGTGTTAAACCATTTCAACTTAAATAATGCATACATGATACACCTGCTTAAAATGCATACGTATGCAGAATTGGCACGAAATTTTAAGGGTCCGGCGTAAAAGCTACCAAGAAGTAATGCTTATTTTAATCAGCTTATAAATACTTCGTTCATACTTCGTCCTGTCTGCTTCGAAGGTTTTGAAAAATGATGGGAATATTAAATATAGATCTAATTTCGTACGGCCTTAAGTTTGAGCTGCATATCACATATTAGAACAGTTATATTCTATTAAATTTTGCTCATTGAATACACTTTTGTTTTATGAATCCCCTATGAATGTTTTTTTATGTTCTATGTTCTGAATGTTTACACCCCTATACTTTTTGACAAAGAGTGTAACATACTAATTGTAGACTATTTGTACTTGCTAGAAATCTTAAAATATCTTTTTGTTCTGATATCCATCGCAAACATTTATGCTATAGTCTACTAGAAGTAGAACAAAACAGCAGAATTATGGTCCACGGTATGGTCACAGTATGGTCCACAGTAAAAGCGTCAATATACGTATTAGTCTTCAGAATATCCGATGCAATATCTCACTTTTTATTTGTTTCGTTTTCTTTACATACTACTTATTCCACACAAAAGTATTATGTTGGAATTCGTTCAACCCCAAAAGATAAAATGACCTGCCTAACCATGGTCATCTCAATTTTGGCATTGTGCTGGCATGATGAAAATCAAAAAAAAAAAATAGATTTTAATTTTCAGTTACTGGTAAAACTTTAATCACACTATCAATGTATTTTCAGGTACTGAATCTATCCCAACCCCGGAAGATGAAACCAAAACTTTGGAAGATGTTTGGCAATTTGGTGCGAAAGACATTCACAAAACCCGTAATATATTTCAAATATGTATCAATAGGACTTCATTTGATTTTGTTTTGTTATTTTGTCCAGATAGCAGTAGCCATTTGTATCACCTGCAACAAACTAAAATAACTGCCTGTCTCACCAAAGTAATCTCAAAGAAATATTTAATTGATAAGAAATGGAAAATAGCATAATTCGGAGCGGCAATTTTGATATCAATAACAATGATAAAAATGTAACCCACAGATTTTAACAGTCTGTGTGTTTCAACATCTGAAAAAATTCAAAAAAATATCACTTATTACAAATGTTTTTTTGACATTTTGCCATAGACAATGACAGACACATATATATTGTATATGTTATTACTGAATCTAAAAACACTTGTTCTTGAGTGTTCTGAAAGTGATTTTTTATAAATGATATCGTCAAGAATTATAATTCATTACATTTATTTAATTTTTATTTTATAACGGATTGTTTTTCCTTAAAAACGTTCGTAAATTGCGTGGATGGAATCTATAAGTACATAATCGTCCCTGGTGCATAAGAATATGCATTGTTTCATTAAATGTAATACATCATTGTGAAAATATATCTAATTTTTACTGTTCATTTTTTTTTCAAGATCTATATCAAATTTTATTAATTTATCAATTCCCTGAAAATTTTGCTCCAAATCAATTTATGCAATAGTAAGTATGAATAAAAGCTTTTATATGTACCTGAACAAAACCTCAAAACAAAACAGGAAATAGATTGATTTGAAAAGAGGCCATAATTCTGACTGAATACAATAAAGTGTATACTCGACTTCTTTACTCATAACAATATCAATTATTAATAATTTTAAGGTAACAGATTGATCAGACTTCAATTAAATTTAATGAAAAGCTTGGTGAGGCATAAAATCAATTGCATGGTAGAAATTTAGATATATCATCTAAGTTTAACTTGGCAAATTTCATTTTAATTACACTATATATAAAGTGATGATTTTGCTTTCCAATATATAACTAGAAACAAGTAGCAAGGAAATACCATATATTGACTTCCTAAACGGGAAGTTTACCTTACTTGTACTTGCAAATTATATTGAACAAATGTCGTGTCTTTTATGTTTTGTATCTACAATTTTTTTGTTTATATATATATACCTCAAATTATTTTATAGCTGCACCTAAAGAAGATCAAACCAAAAGATCATATAAATCAACGAAGACGGAAATTGAAGACATTGCTGTCGTTCGGTCGAGTAAACGAAGCAACAGTAAAAAACTAAGAAAAGAGACGAATGTATGAAAAGAAACCAGTATAGTTCAATTCAACGTCTCACATCATGTGCTAAATTTGATACTTGCGTTTTGATGAAAATTAAGAACACCTTTTTACTGGTAGATATTTCAAAGACCAGAATGTTTGTTTACTTATGTCATTGCAATGTAATATATATGTAACAAAATGTTCTATCTATTGGTGGACTATTTCAAAGAGCAAAATGTGTGTTTACTTATGTGATTTCTATGTGATATATATGTGCTAAATGTTCTATCGATGTCAAACTATGAACGTATTAGTAAATTGTAAATTGTATAGAATATTGCATTGTAAGTTTATCTCTCTTATATAATATAACAACTCAAAATTTGCTAAATTGATGGTAAACAATCCTCAGTCTATGTCTATTGTCATGGAAATATTGAACATCGTTTTTTTTTTAAGATGATTACACTTTACACAGGTTTTTAATCTAATTAGCAGACGCGTGTTTATATATATGCCATAGATTACCTTTACGAATTTCAGCACGAAAGGCTGATGAAAAAGAAATAATTGTCTGGCATTGTATTAAATATGCAGTACATAGAGAAGGTATGACGGCATTGTATTTAATGTGCAGTACATATAGAGAGGGTATGACGGCATTGTATTTAATGTGCAGTACATATAGAGAGGGTATGACATGTACACAATTTGTTGCGAATTTTCTTTTGTACCGGTGCTAAAACTAATATAAAGAGCATATCACAAGTTAAGGTCAATTATTTCTACAATGTAGAATAGGAACAATACAAACAGCGTATGGTAAAACTGTATACAATGATTAGTAATAAAGCGAATAAAAAGAACGGAACAAAGACTTTTAATGTCTTTTAATTAGGACGTTTTAGGGCGTAAGACTCCATGTTCTGGACAGTTTTAAGCTGTAGTTAGTAAAAGAATAAAACGTTTCATTAAAAGAGGTTATGATCTGATAATTTTACACCACACCACATGTTTAGTGCTCAGCACTTCTACTGCTGGAAGCTATGCTTTCCTCTTTAAATGTGTCCAGCGGAACAGGTTGGAGAATCCATGATAGCAGACATTAAAGCCCATTGGGACTTAGCTGCTTTGATATTTGCGGTTTGGTGCATTTTTTAGCCCTTTATGGTGTTTTTCTAAATACTTGACCTTCTGCACAAGCACTGAATACATGCGCGTATGGATGTTTAGGTTTACTTTATATGTATTTTACACAACCATTTTGTTGTTGCATTCTACGCTTCCAAAGGATCTTTTTACAGATTTTGTTATATATTATGTCGTGTTTATGCCTCTTAAGAACACAGCCTCTGCTCTGTATACCGCAACTATGTAGCATTGCATCAATGGAACAGTAGAAGAATAACATATACATTTCATTTTCCCTAAAATAATTACGCGCAAAAGTTGAAAATACTGCATTTTACTTATAAGACCACCCGGCTATTAAGACCACTTTAGAAATGTCCACATATGGTCTAAATACAGGATGTTATTGTACACAAAAATACATAGACAAAGTAAACCATTTAGACATGTAAATCGATAAAAAGTTTTTAAAAGTTTCACATATCTCCAATTTTAAGATGATTACACTCTACACAGGTTTTTAATCTAATTAGCAGACGCGTGTTTATATACATGCCATACCTTACCTTTACGAATTTCAACACGAAACGCTGACTGAAGAAAAAGGAATAATTGTCTGGCATTGCATTTAATGTGCAGTACATATAGAGAGCGTATGACATGTACACAATTTGTTGCGAATTTTCATTTGTACCGGTGCTAGTACTAATATAAAGAGCATATCACTAAGTTAAGGTCAATTGTTTTCTACAATGTAGAATTTGAGTAAACCATGATTTTTCAGAACTTAAAAATGTACTTAGAAAATTATGGAGGAAAAAGATAGGGTCGTATAATTGTTTTCTGCTGTTGTTTTTTTTTTTTTTTTTTTTGCTAGACTGATTTAAAAAATGTTGGACCAACACAAGTTTGCATAATCTGAGTGTAATGGAAAATCACAATTTGATGAACTTTGCGCGAATACAACTTTTTACTACAATGTAGATTATAATGAATTTTCTCATAATTATAAACTAACATATGGGCTATAATGTGGGGAAATAAAATTTATACGCCCGTGTGCTGGTTTGAAGACATTTGACCATAATAAAAGAGATTAACATGTTTTTAGCTGATTTGAGACATTATTTGGAAATTATTTAACGTGTCAAACATTTTAATATATTTTAGCCAAAGAATGATTAGGTTGATTTTTTTCGCTTGTTCATTCCCCAGTGTTACAGTGCCTAGGGGTGGTTCCTCTTCTTGCCTCGTCTGTCTGGAGGAGGCCCTAAAACATTATAATTAGCACGAGAAAGTTTAGCAGAAAAAATACAATATTTTGCCCTCATGCCTCAGATGGTGTAAGGGGAATAAATACTACGAAACCGGACTCTTTAATTTCTTGAGAGTGAATCTTCTTAGCTTGACAAGTCTTCGTGTTTATTACTGTTTATCCAGCAGTATTACAGTGCCAAGAGGTGGTTTCTCCCCTTGACCCCTCTGTCTAGAAGAGGCCCTCCTCTGACCCCAAAAACGTTAGATGGCCCTCTTCTGGCCCCCAAAAACTTTAGAATTAACGGGAAAACGCTTAGCAGGGAAAAACTAGCAAAAACAACACAGTTGACATTTTATACTTATGTTTTTTTCTTTAGATAAAGCAAAGACAAGCATGTAGAAAAACACCATATTTTAGGGCTAAAAAAAACCGGGCAAAACCTCAAATATCAAAGCTGCTAAGTCCCAATGTGCTTTTAGGTCTGCTGTCATAGATTCTTCAACCTGTTCCGCTCTTCCAGCTGTAAAAGTGCTAACACTATAAATGCGGTGTTTTGTAAAATAGTTGGTCATAACCTCTTTTAAGGTAGTTCTGCACGTTTGGTTCGAAATTTTTTCTACAATGTAGAATTTGATTAAACTCTGATTTTTCAAAACTTCGAAACATACCTAGAAAATACAGCAAATAAAAAAGATAGGGTCGTGTGCTTGATTTTTTGCTAGACTGATTTGAAAACAATAGACCTCAAGCAATTTTTCATAATTGAAGTCTATGGGAAAATCATTATTTTCATAACATTTTCGCAAATATAAATTTGTCTACAATGTAGAATTTAATGAAACTTCCCACAGTTGTAAATTAGCATATGATATATAATGTGGTGAAATAAAATGTACAGGTCCGTGTGCTTAATTTTAAGATATTTGACCATGATTAAAATACACCGCACTTTTCACGCTAATTTTACGACATTATTTTGAAGTTTTAACGTTTCAGATGTTTTAATATCATATATTAACTTAGAAAGACAGTAACCGTGCCATTGCAATAAATTTACGCATATGTTGCTATTAATTCATAAAATAATTTTTATTTCCGTACGCAGAATCCAGGATTTATTCCATGTTTACCGGATAAATGACGTTACGCCATCACTTCCGGTTTATCAAACGTGCAGAACTACCTTAATGAAACGTTTGATAATTGTTCCAAAAACAGCTGAAGCATGTTTAGAGTCTTACAACATAAATCCTTCCCATTTAAAGACATAAGCTATAGCGTTCTTTGTTCCAGTTTTTCATTCGCTTTATTACTAATCATTGTATATTTTTACCACGCTTTGTGTCTAATGATCTTATTTTACACATTGAAATTTATTGGTGGAATATTTCAAAGACCAAACTGTTTGTTAACATGTGTCATTGCCATGAGATATATATGTACCATAAGGTGCTATCGATATCAAACTATAAAAGGATTTAATTTAGTAAATTGTGCATTGGAGAGTATATTACATTGTAAGTTTATCTCTATTAGATTATAACAACGCAGGATTTGTCTGTTGTCATGGAAATGAAATATTGAATATCGTTTTAGTTACGAACGTTGGGATCATTTCTTTTCTACAGTGTAGAATTTCATTTAACCGTGATTTCTTTTAAAAACATTAGAGTGTACTTAGAAAATTAGGCAGTTAGAAATGATGGGGTCGTGTAGTTGATTTTTGTTTTGTTAGATTCATTTGAAAATGATGAACCCAACAAAAGTTTGCATAATTGGAGTTTTATTTTTTTTAAATGTTGTTATGGTTAACTTATCTGGAACACAGCTAAAGATGAAAATATTGTAACCACTTTATTTCATTTATGAATTAATGTTGCGAATTGCGTTTTGAAAAGTTTACACACAGAGCCAAAAGTTATATTCTGCGATACAAAACAGATTAATGAGCAGGCTGTAAAGAAAAACTTAGTGTATAAGAGATAAGTAATTACGGAAAGAAGAGACACTAGTGCTGCATACAAATATAATATGAGTAAATGTCAGAATATTTGAATAGTAACTAGGATGCGGATACGCTAATTTCTATAATTAAAGAGGAATCTGCCAACGTATAGCAGAAAAGTTATAGGTATTTTCACATTAATAGAAGTTTAACATGATGTCAAAAAGAAGAAAAAAAGGTGAAAGGAAAAAGGCTTATGATGAAACAGAAATATAAATTATACACCTGTTAAAAACCCTGCACAAGTACACGTATACTTCCAGGCCATTTTTTTCGAAATATTCCTTATGATATTTTTTCGAAATATTCCTCCGAGTTGATCAGATTAAAACTTCACCAAAAGGACAAAATAACTTTAAAAAAATAACATATTTGTCTTGATAGATTTAAAATAATACCTAAACGCAAACATTTCCCAGGATTTACTTTCATCTGCATTATATAATTTCTGCCACAATACCAAGGTTTAATACACTTAAATTGAAATTAAATTGAAAATGATTTGCAGCCAGTTAGGATATCTCATTTTCTCGATTGCTTACTTATAAATGGATGTATGATTTCGTTCAAAGAGCGTATCATAATATATTTGTGTGAGCAAAAATTGGAAATAATGATTATAAGACTTTAACGAGGGAAACATATTTGAACACGCCATCCAACGTAAATTACAGGCACAAAAGTATTACTAAAACATAATAATCATAAAATATATTACAAGAGCTCCGCAAAGTGGGGCAATATACGCCGGACGTACTAAATCAGAGGAGGAGGAACTAAACTTTAAATAATACATGCGTGTGTGTGCGTGTAGTGTGGGAAGTGGATGTAATGTGGCAGTGGAGAGGGGTTGGGGGTTGTGCGGCAGCGGTAATGGAATACTAAAGTACAAGTAATTGAAAGTAATTTGGAAGTTTGGAGAGAGGGTTTATGTGTTTGGGGTGGGGAAGGAGGTGGCACTGAGTAATTGGATTCTTGCATTCCGAAAACCACCTCACCACCAGTATTCCAAGTTTCAAGTTAATATCTTGAATAGTATTTAAGTATGCTATGAACACTAATACAAAGGACAGATTTGAACTCAATATGTCACCACCTTGAACCACTGGCACCAGACCAGAAAGAAAATGCCTCTTTACATGTTATACGCTACTCCTAAGTATACTATAAGAACCATGGTCAGGAACAAGAAAATATACTTACTCATTTCATTTGCGCATTTCACACATAAAACGCAGTTCAGCAAAAATGTACTTTGGATATTGAACAAGTGGTAATTTATCTTCCATTGTGTACCACTCACATTTCTTCAATATTTCTTATCTTAGAGAAAAAACTTGATTGAACTTCCCTAGTGAAGTTCCGGTCTAGATTAAAAAACTATTCTGATAGGCTGATCATTTCGAGTTTTATTGTAAAACTGAATATTTTGCATTCTGTTTTTGTTTGTTTACATTTCGCCTAGACTTTGCACACTGCTGTGACCTCTAGATCGGATATTCATTAGGGAAGTTCACACAAGTCTTTTCTTTAACGTTGACGAAAGCATAAAATATGTTGAGCATCTCTTCAATATAAAAAATTGAGATAATTTGACAGGTGCACTATGGAAGATAAATTACCGCTTGTTCAATGTGTTTGGTACACATTCACCGGCTTGCGCGTTTTAGGTGAGAAATGCACGATTGAAATGGGTTAGTGCACTTTCCCATTCATGACCATAGATCTTATAATATACCTAGGGGTAGGGTATAACATGTACAGAGACATTTTCTTTCTGGTCTGGTGCTAGTGCCTTGAACCTTGATCAAAAGACCAAGTTCATGTGCTATGTTATCATCTCATCTGCCTACCTATATGCCAAGTTTGAAGTCAATACACTGAATGATTATCAAGTTATGCTCTGCACATGAAATATGACAGACACATTTGACCTTGTTGCGACCTTAACCTTTGACAAACCGACCTGGTCGATGCAATATGTACCTTGTTTCATCGCCACTTACAAGTATGCTAAGTTAAAAGTCAATACCTTGTACTGTCATCTATTTATGCTTCGTGTAGGATAGTTTTCCATTTTTATTTTGCCTCAGCAATTTCTGCTACACCGTAATTAAATTTTGAGACAAAAAGAAAAGATTGTTGCGTAACGTCAACTATCGGTGAGGTAATCACTGTTTCGATTTGATAATTCTAAGTGCAGAAGATTTAATTATCGACCAATTGTTTGAACTGACTTGCGTTTTTACACTTGTTGATCTCGTACGTTCGTCGCTACTAGTTTAACAATTTTACTGAATCTCCATTTTCGTCTTATAATATCGTCTTTAATTAACACTACATTGTCAATATGTGGAGAAAGTTATGATTGTATTCTCTTGCACTTAAGTTTGCTTTGACACCGTTCTCTTAAAATGTATTCTGAAGTCTCCCAGTTATTAACAAATCAAACTTGCAGGAGTAATTTCTACACTAGAATTAATGTCATCTCCGATATATACTAAAGGTCTAGATTAACTACTGCTGCTGCCTCTTTAAGTACGGTTTGAAGTTGATCACTATTTTCGACCAAACTTTTCGAAATACTCTCCATTTACATTAATACATTTTGCCAACGGGTTACCCAGGATAAAAGTGAGTCATCTCTGGGAATTTCGTTCAGCACATTCAACACTTTCTTACGAATTTCTGAAAATGAATACATCTTTACACCCCGCAATTCACGTTTCAATGTCGGAAACAGGTAAAAGTCATTTAGCAACAAGTCAGGTGAATAAGATTCTATGTGACTTATGGTCGCTTTCAAGGTGTGGGTTGACACATTGTCCGGGCGTTTCCGATGCATGGCTCTGAGGAAGTATGTATTAAAAAGTATATTTACCACGTAAAAATCATTCATCAAAAATGTATGTTGACTGTATAGAAGAACTGGAATGTATCATTTACATGTATATTGACAGAGAAGAAATTATCATAATGGCCGAATATAATGCCGAACTTCCCGCCCGATCACAGTCACCAAACATACCTATAGAAAATCGGAGTAGACTTCCTTTAAACCTAATTTCAGCAATACATATGGTTCCTATTAACGCAACGGTATTGTGCTCGGGGGGCTCAGTTTAGCAATGTACTGAACCATAGCGATAAAGAAACTTTAATTGACCACATGTTTCTGCAGGAGTTAGACCTGTTTAATGTAAATTACTGTCAAATTTTTTATGATAGTTCAACAAATGTTTCTACTCACCGCCCTATTTGCTGTAGCATTAACCTACTGGATGAATTGCCAAACTGTGCTGATTTTTCCACGTAATATAATAAATTGGCGCACTGTTAGAGACAGTCACATTGAAAATTATAAAATGCAAATATGAAACAGAAATAACATCTAACCAAGACATTGACAATTTGTATAATTCTATCGTCAGTGCCATTAACAGTACTAATGAAAACTATATACCAAAGTCTGTTTTTAAACCTAATATAAAATTTATTGGGACGGTCGGCTTAAAATATTATATAAAATTGCTAAACATAAACGTTATTATGGATTAATGAAAACAGACCCAGAGGCAATGGCTATAAAAGCTACAAAGACTACAAGTAAAATTTTCATGCAGAGCATCAAGTCGCCGGAGAGCTGTCGGCTAATATTTTGAAGATTGGTTTGGAGAAAAAGGCTAATAAAGCTATAATAGCTATTGCGGTGCATTGCATGCATGAAAGGCTAAAAACGTCGCATCCTTGATGAAAGATACCCCAAAACCGTAACCCTTTTACCATCTTAATTTTTTCTTTGTTTACAAACCAACGCTAAGCCTCGTTCTGAAACCCACGCGCCAGCATCCTCACGAATAAGAACGGAAATCTACGACGGCAAATATTTTTCACATTTTCCAACAATGAATGCAAAAGAATTCTTGTAACCGAAACATTTCGACAAATTATATTATAGAAGAATCTACATCCTCTAATGAAATGCCCATAGTTTGACAATAAAGTAAAAAGTAATCACGAAATTTATAGACTTTTCCTATAGGTTGATGGTCAGTAATTTTGTTTCATATAAAAAAAAGACAACTTCAGGTCGTTTTGATCAGGTCGTCTTGAAGTATCTCTATAGAACATCACTTTTTCCTACACCTATTTTTCATGAAAGTTCTATTATAAATTAACGGCAAAAATGAAAAGAAAATAGGGGTTGAATAGCTCCTAGTGAAATGCTAGTCAGTTGTGGTCTGCTACTCTAAAAATAGCCCATATTTGCTCGTGTCCGCACAAAAAGCCCCTGCTTTCGGTTTCGATCTGCAAAACCTACCATGTGGGGTGTATGAACATGAAAACCGTTTCATCTCATGCAGAATGTATTCTAGCAGAGAAAAAGTGTAATTTAAAAGCACTCGTTCTTCTGGAATTTGCGCTAGAAATGAGGAAATTAGGATCTATTTACTATGGACTTCTTTCGACTTCACCACAGAAGCACATTTTCAACCGAATTACTGACCTTATTCCGACGGACAAGAGACAGTCACATATTATTCCCTTAAACTGTTTTACTTCCCTTGTCTTACATGCGCTCATGTAGATTTGTTTTTCGTCTGCAGTGGTATATTCTAAATATAGCAGCGTGACGTAGACACAGGTAAAGACTCAGCCAATCATTGCTCGCTGGAAATCTCTAGCTATCGTTAAATTATCTATAGGGATAAGTTCTTTATACATTTTTCCTATTTTTCTAAAAATGCTATCTTTTGAAATAATAAAAATCTTATGCAGGTTTCAGCTCATAATTCCTTTATGTAAGCATTTCAATAACTGTCTTATAATTCTTTTATTTACAATATATCATTTTTTCATTGTCACGTATTAATAACTGCTCTTCTCCAGTGGCAAAATCCTAAAGCGTATCAAATATAGTCGCCGGCGACTAATAAGAAAGCAGAAAACGACTTTCGTCAATACCAAAGCAATCGGGTTTCAGACTTTCTTAAACAAATGGAAAATAAAATAGGTTAATCTGCAGATATTGATAACAATGAGTTTTGGAGGTTAATAAACCGGCGAAGAAAGAAACCGAATAGAACACAAGTGTTCGAGATGAAATTTGACGACACGATTTCCTGCACTCTACAAGAGATAAAAACGGGCTGGAAAACTATTTTGCAAAACTTTATTCGCCGGCTCAACTCGAAACATTTAATGAAAACATTTGCAAACCATAAACACAGAAGTTGAGGATTTAGAAAATAAGTTAATGTTACATCATGATACAATAATCCACCAATTCATCACTAGAGGATGTTATTGAGTGTTGCTTTAAGACATATAAAAACGGAAAGCATGCGGGGCTGACAACGTTTACTATGAAAATCTGATGTACGGAGGTTCGCTTATACTATGTTGCCTTACAAAGCTCTTTCAAAAGATGGCCCGCCTTGCGCATATACCTGTTGAACTCAAACATGGCATTATTACAACTATGTATGAAGGTGGAAGCAAAGAGAAGTCTGATCCAAATAGTTACAGAGCTACTATACTTAAGGTTTATGAAACGGTGCTTTTAAACTTGATAGAAACTGATAACCTTGTTAAATTAAAACCCCTTCAAGGTTGCTTTCAAAAATATGTAAACTGCTTAATAACATCGTTTTTAGTTTAGTTAGAGAATGTTTTTACTATGCAAGAGAAAATTGTCCAATGCTTTACGCATGCTATTTTGATGTTAAGCAAGTCTTTGACCACGTGAATTATAACATCTTGATGTTGAAACTTTCCAGTTTTGGACTTGATTTTGGAATTTTAAAGGCAATCAATAATTTAACGAAGAATGCCTTCAGACATGTCAAATCTCACTGTATTACATCGGACTGTTTCCCAGTTTTACAAGGTGCTAGACAGGGCCGGGTTACAGGTGCATTGATGTATCTAATATTCATAAATGACTTAATGAATGAATACCATCGAGAATAATAAACATAGCCTTAAAATAGAAAACACTAGTTTTGGATGCCCAACTTCTGTTGATGATATGGTTTTACTATCACTCTCCACAGATGGCTTACAAGAACTCTTTAATAGGGAATCGATTTTACCGATTTTCGTCGCGAAGCGACGAAAATCGGGATCGAATCTCACTACGGTAACATATACGAGGGTATCCAAACAACACATACTATCCAAATAAAAAAATATGGAGTTCCGGTTTAGACCATGGGCGTTCGATAGACTGGTCCCCTGCGAACTTCAAAAAAGTACGACAGGTAACCTCCAGCGATTCGCCCCCAGTCAACTCGCTCTTGTTTTGACAGTTCGTCCCCAAATAATTGATTTAATCATTTAATTAATAATCTAAGTTCAAGTCTAACGCCTCATACTGTAGATACTTGTTTTTCATACAAATGTATAGATTCTTTAATAACAAATGGAAAGAGGCAATTTTGATGATAACTTACTTCAGCTTTTCCCAATAGAAATTACCAGTAAATTATAACATACCCAGACCGGTAGACATAGGGTCAAGGGATCCTGTTACCACATCCGTTTGTTTATAAATATGAAACATATTTTTAATTTTGACACTTATAGATTCAACAACAACAAAATTCACTTTCATTTGAGCTGCACCATGAGATTGAGAAGACCAAAATATATGGAAGTGTCTAGGGGTACGGATTCGTACCTCTAGAATCTGATTCTAGAGGTACGGATGCGTACCTCTAGACAAGCCTGTTAGGGGTTTTCTAGGAGTACGGACCTCCAGTTTACTAGAGATTAAGGGTCATTTACATTTCAAATTTTGTTAAAAATGAAATAACAAATAAGAATTCATCAGAATTCACCTTAAACTTGGATCTAAATGGTTTACTGATAACAACGTTCACCCGATTTGTTACATTTTCTTTCGAAACGTAAATAACCCAGGAACACCGAATAAATCATGATGATTCGAACTGGCAAAAAAAAATATAAATATATATATAAAGATTAAACAAAACAAAAAAAAAGTTAAATATCTTGGGGGAAAAACTATTTTTATGATAATTAACTCCTAGGGTATTTATGTTTTCCACACATTTGGTAGCCATGGACGTTTTCACAAACAGTTTCTTTTACTTAATGTCGGTTAATTGATTATTACACAATCAGTTCCGTGCCGATTATCATTATATCTTGTTAAATAACAAAATAAATAGGTGCATATTATTATGCTTAATTTATTTTTTTCTGCTGAATTTCAAATAAATCATTAAAGGGTTACAAGCCCATTTAAATTTTTGTTATCAACAGTTTAGTTTAAACAACAAACTTATCGGCAGGGAAAAAGTGTATTCATTTGGAGTTCCTCGGTTTATTTGGGTTTTGAAAGAAAAGGGTAAACATGGGGTGAACGCTGGTATCTGTAAACCATTTAGATCCAAGTTTTAATGAACACTGGTTAAAGTCTTATTTTTATTTCATTTCAACTCATTTAAGATATATAAACCCTACATATCTAGAAAAAGGAGTCCGTACCCCTAGAAAACTCCTTTACAGCTTGTCTAAGGTACGGATCCGACCTCTAAATCAGATTCTAAGGTACGGATCCGTACCCCTAGACACTTCCAAAAATATTCATAGCTTCTATGCCATCTAAACAGCTGATCGCATGTTTTTTATCTGACCGGGCCCGACAGGGGTAGCTAATTCAGAGATCTATGTATAATCTAACCCAAAATAGTGATTTGCAACCAGCATGAATCCATGCTGTTCACTAACGGTTTCCCCTAATTGCAAGAGGCGTTGAAAGCGAACGAAATGATTCCTGACCAGACCACGATGCTGGTCGCAAACACACTATTTTGGGTTTTTTCCTCATGGCGCGGTTCATTTTGCTATTTTACATGTACATACTACCAAGTGTTGCTAATTTATCAGCACATATCACAACAGTTCATGATGTATTTAATTTTGTTTCGTTGAAATATTACAAGTATCACCCGTCACATATATAATATAGGTTGCCGTTTTGTATATGTCTTTTCAGTTATCATCTTTTAAATTGCAGATTTGGGAACTAATTGCACTTTTATATTATATATAAATGAAAATGTTAGGATGCTCTAAAATGTCTGTGTTGTTAGGGGTTACTTCTTGTAGTGTAAGGAAACACACTTACTTCTGTAAGAATTCTAGGTTCAAATCCTAGCAGAAGCCCTGGCTACAAAAAAATGTATATAACTATTTACTTATTTCTGTAGAATGTAATAATTTTTTTCATTATTAACCTAAATTTGACAGCTCGAATTTTCTTTTCTGTATTTTTGTCATGCCCTGTGTTGGCAGAAATGGGGGAAAAGCATCTATATCAGATCACTGCAAACAAACAATATTTTTTATAATTTTTATTATTAAAAAAAAAAACAACATTTTATTTCCCCTTTTATAAGTCATTTTGGTTTTAATTTATATGCACTGCAGGCAAAGTAATTTTTGAAGATTCATATTTGGGGAAAACTTAGGAATGCATAAGAGTATGTAGAATATGGAAAATAGGGAATAGGTTTTTTTTCTTCTTTTTTTGCGCTGAGACATAAAAATTATTTTGGAATTTTCTATGATTTCTTGGAACTGACCAGTTGTATAAAATATGCCTGTTTTTTCATTTTAAACAGTTTCTAAATGAGATTGACCAAATGCAAGTTTTCATTGGGAAAACCCTAGAATGTGTTAAACCAATCGTTACTTATGTAAACAGTTAATATATACTCTGAGTAAAATTTTAAAGGGTTATTGTGCCAAAATGTTTTCAAAAATTATATATTTTCCAGTTTGAAAAAAATGCCTGCTACACTCCACACTCCATAATTGTAAGAAGTGGGAAGAGGCCTGGTTTCACAGAAATCCAGTTTTCCCCATTTTTTATTGAATAGGTATAAAAGACTTTAACAATTACTCAGAAAATTAATCTACTTTAAGCCCATACTTTGCTGTTTGTCCTTTCCTGACATGTCCTTTTTTCTTGTATATCATGGCTAAAGCACAGCAACAAAAGGGTAAATTTTAACCCAAAAGTGCTTTTTATTCATACAGAAAAATCTCAAACAGATAGTTTAGTTAATTTGGGATAAAACATTTTTTCCAGAGAAAATAGCATTAAAAATTCCTGATTGAAATAACACTGAGTCTCCAAATTTCACAAAAAGGAAAATCAACTTATATTAGGTCTAAGCCTTGAAATATAGAATAATTATTTTGGACTTCCAATTTACAAAACATTGTGGGTTTTTTTGTCATTAATTGTGTATTTTTGTACAATTTTGTTTTGGTATACACTTTGAAAATAAATAGATAACCATAAACAGAACAGGCTTTCTCTAAATTTCCCACACAATAATTTGTTGGTACAAGGACAATATAAAAGGGCTAATATACAGTACATGATAAATTCAAGATCAATACTGCATACAAATCACCAAAATGACATTATTGTCTCAATACATTTTATAAAAATTAAGGGATCTCACACCATGAAATGTGACTGTCCTCATTGCATTATTACCTTAATAAAATTATTGTTGCTTTCTTTATCTTAAAAATGTACAAATCCCAAAATATTTGTGATAGATAGTTTTAAATACCTATATAGATGTGTTTATAGGTAACTGAAATGAAAATAACTGTAAATATACAAAAACTTTTTTTTTTTACTTTGACATATTGACTTACATTATATCTAAGACAGTTTTGTTAAATCTTTAGATAGCCAAGTCATAATTATAAATGAATAAAAAAAAAATAAAAGAAAAATACTCTTTTAAGTGATAGTCAAGACTGCAAAATTGCTCAAATATAAGTCAGTTTGCACCATTTCAGGTATGCTTACACATGTTCCAACCGTCATATGCTTGGAATCTTCCAGAAACTTTGGCAAATTCATAAACCAAAATACTGAATGTGACCCTTATAGCAGTATCACATTATGATAAACTCATTCCTTGAAAATTGTCAGTCTTCAGCCTTCATTGACATGCACATTCCTGTAGTGAAGATCATGACACCATAAATTAACTATGGTGTATTTTTATCATGACTATGATTTAGTTGAGAGTGATTTAATAGTACATGAACATTTAATTGCATTTTATGCAAAATATGCATTTTCAAGTGAATGGTCCTTCAGTATTGAAGACAAGTTATAACTGCAAGTCCCTGGTTTTTGTTTTGAAGGAGACTGGGGGGGGATTTAATGCAGGTGTAAATGAAATAAAAAGGGTTTTGTCACATTTGGCAAATATAATTTATGATGATTATAAAAAGTTGGGAGACTGTTTTATGCATAAACAACCTGACAAGCTTTGACTTCGCACATTTATCAATGAACTTATATTGTGAATAGACAAGACTTGGGAATATCTAATATAATAAATTTTATTGGCAAAATTTAAGACTGACAAGAGTCAACATGTGTCACTGGCATGCCTATTTTTTTTGGTGTGTGTGTGTGGGGGGCGGGGGTCGGCTAGAATCACTTAAATGCCTAGGATTTTAAAAGCAGACGTCTCGTTACAATCATTAAATAAATTTAACAATAATTTATTCATTAAAGAAAAAATAAAAACGGGCTGTGGGGCAGTAGGAAAAAATGGGTGTATTTATTAAATGTGCGTACCGGAAAAGTGCAGTGTCCCTTTTGGCAGCATTTTCTGGTAGTTTCAGCTTTGGTTCATTGTTGAACAAAGACATATTACTTAGGCATAGTTGGGGTTTTTCTCTGTCAGATGATCATGCTAAATACAACGAAATGAAGTACTTTCGTCCCTAGAAATTCAATTTTTCCGAATAATCGAGGGAAAAAGTTTTCATGTTGTTGTTTGTCGATATGTCATTCTTTATTTACCTTGGAAACAAGGATACGATTTCATTGGGTTGGGTAAAATCTAGGACACTATCTCATTGCCGAGCTATTCAGTGCTCGACTGGTATATATTTTGATTACGGAATCAGCTTTGTTCAAATATTATTATACGACGCAGTCTGTTACCATAATTTTGGGTATTTGCTTAGTGGTTAACCTGATCCAATAATTGGAAGCCATTTGAATGGGAACCAATATTAGACGGGAACCAATTAGGGCTGCGACGACCCCGATAAATTCGGGATATCACGGTCTTCGTTTAAAGTTTTTTAAACGGTCCGTCCCGATCAGTAGCGAAACGCAATATCCGCACAATAAATGTCTGCGACCCGAAAGAATATTCAAAGTAAGCTGTTAATTTTGTTGCATCGAAGCTAATCAGCCGGTAACGTGACTACACGATATAATTTGTGAATACAAACATCTTTAAATTTAATACCGAGTACATTTTTAATGGGCGACATTTTGAACATTTTATATTTTGAGTGAGAGGGATACACGTTACACTGTTACAGTACACTGGCGCCGACATTTTGAAAATTTGAGGAAACAAAAAACATTCTCCAACGAGTTCTTTATTCGGGGAATGAGAGATAGATTCACCTTTGTGTCGCTTTCAGATCGTATTTAATTCCTTCCGGGACTTCAGTTTCTTTGAACTTCTCTGTTTCTAAACCTATATTGAATTTTTTTAAAAATTTAGAAATCCGTGATTTTACTTGCAGGCATGACTGATTATGGAATTATTTTTCTTTTATATAGAATAAAGGACGGCACTCCATACAGCATGTGCATGGTTGGACCTGTTACATTTTAGAAAACGTGAGTAACTACTTCCCATTGTATAATAATAATGTAAACAAACACCCCACCCATAAAAAGCATAGAAATTCCTTATTTTTTACATTTTTGTTTATTCATCAATTTGAAATGGGCCTTTTAGATTATTTTTTCTTCAGGCTCGTTGCATGTATACACAGTAATTAAGTTGAGCTTATGATTCTGCCCATAAGCGTGCTCGGCCTAAATATAGGAATCGATCGGCTTCTAGAAAAATATAGATTTTAAACAGCTAGTACATTGCCCGATCAGCTGTCGACATAAAACTTACATTTTTGAAAAAAATAAGTAAAGATATTTCTTTCCAACTTGGTTCATCTGTTCATATGACACAAATATCTATACTATAAAATTATATAGATATATAATATAATATATTATAAATTAATATAATATATATATATATATAATATATATATATATCTATACAATTTCTTGGTGCCTTCAGTTTTGGGTAGAATTATTCCCCTTTTCAAGAGATTTTGATGACGCATAATTGTTTGAAGTCCAAAAAGGTTTATGTGGTAAGCATTACAATTAAATATACTATTGGCGTTTTGTTTTCGTTTTAGTCCACACTCATTTGACACCGTGCAAATTGTCAACAGTCGGGAATAGCGTTGATTAAGCGCAACTTGGCGCAGACATGCAATTCGGCTCGATCTTTCTTTGGAATATATGTAATACTGTTTTACATGTCGTACTGATACAACCACATTTTAAAAGAAATTTGTATTGATACGTCCACATTTAAGATAAAGGCCAAATCTGATCCTAACAAGTTCGGTAATTACAAAATACAGCCTTATCTGGAGTTCTGAAGCATTCTCGATTAGTTGATCAGAATATGTCTGTAAAATTATGAAGGAATTGAATTCAAACTGTTCATAAATGCAAAATTTAAGAGTTAGTCAGAACCATAATCATGCAGAAGAATGTAATTACTTTCCAGGTTTTTTTGGCCGTTTTTAAGCCCGTTATTTGGCTTATATTCCCATGCCAAAAGAATGTATTTTTCCCAAAATGATGCAAAAATTACCAATCTACATCTTGAATAAAATTTCATCAAAATTGCACAAATATTGACCAAATTATAGACAATTTTGTGGTGAAGTATGTTAAATAGGTTGTACAATGTAAACAAGACGTGTATGAGAAAAGTGCTAAACACATCTTTACTATAATCCTATGGGACCTGAAAAATATTTCCAATTTGGAACATTTATGCGTCCAAAATCCAAATTTTTGGGGTATATGGCTAATAATGTTCCAAAATTAGCCTAAAAAAACCCTGCTTTCACAAATTTTGGACTCGCTAAATGACAAGTCAATTTCATGAATAATGCAAGTTAAATAAAAATTTCACAAGTTTTAGGTTGCAAATACAAATAATAGGCAAAATTGTTGCGGTTTTGTAATGTCTGTAGATTCGCTTTCATTTGAGGAGAACAGAAAACACATCTTTTTTGGTAGCCCTTTTTTTGTTGAATGGATTACTGATATAAAGAAATGTAGAGGTCTAACTTCAGAAGAGATGACAGACGAATAACCAGGCATCGTACTACTTCGTACATGTTATACAGTTGAATCACTATTTATAATATTAGTACGAAATGTGCCTTGGTGCCGAAGTTTCAGCCAGTAGTTAATTCGCATCCATGATGCTTTTCCGAATTAGTTTGTTAGGTTCATTTTTGAGTTATATCGCACAAAATGTACGCCAAGGAAAACCTGCTAACAATATTGAGGTTCTAGCATGATTTTTTAGGATATTCTAACATTCTTTATTTATATCTAAATTTGCAAGTAGATTTCAGACTTAGCAACAAGAAAAATAAAGCTACAGCTAAAATTTGCATATTGGTCAAAAGTTTAATTTGGGGGGGACGCGCTTAGGCAAAACGGGAAGGGCCGCGCACATACTTTATGTCCATCCATTCAGTTCCTGTTCTCCTAGGAATACCAAGTCCGAGCATGTCCAAACAATAAATGAGCCATGCCATGAATAACCAACATAGTGGATTTGCAACCAGCATGGATCCAGACCGCCTGTATCCGCGCAGTCTGGTCAGGCTCCATACTGTTCGCTTCAAAAAGCCTATTGGAATTAAGAAACTGTTAACGAACGAACAGCATGGATTTTCCTGACCTAGAACGGATGGCGGGATGCGCAGGCTGTCTGGATCATCTGTCGCATACTACCCACTATGTTGGTTTTCCTCATGGCACGGCCAATTATGATGAAGTAATTTGAGGGTATGAGACTAGAACAGTTGTTTTATGGTTCAAAATTCAGCTTTAAGTTACATGTGAAATTGGTGTCTGCTGAAATTTTCTATCTGGTTTGCCAGCATGGTTTATTCAAATCTGAATTTTGTACATTGCACACATACTCAAATACGTTTTAATAAAGTTATACGTTTAGAAAATCATGACCGTCAGATACCAATAAACAATTGTAGCAATTTTGTCGGCTCCTGTGTACATACTAAACTGAGGAAGGCAGAACAGATTCTTCTAGCTGCTTACCAGTCTGTTTTTGCTTTTAATTATGATACCGAGCCAAAGTGAAGGTTCATAAGACCACCAAGTCAAAAAGGTACTGGAATTCCACTGGGTTAAAGTATTGTTTGGATGTTTCTGGCTGTCAGTCGTGTAAACAAACCTACTCCTTCAGTGACTTTTCTTTTTCAAAACTGAAATTTTTAACCGCATTTACTTCGTTTCATATACATTTTGACAAAAGTTGCTACTGTTTATATTTTCCATTAAAAAAGTTTTTATTTACAAAATTTCTCCCGCCATTCAAATGTTATAATTCGGGTCATCTTATTGGCATGAAATTTGGAAAAAACTGTGAATAGGATGTTAGCCCTTAGACTTTGAAATTTCCAAACAGCTGGTTGTCCATGTTTTCTTAAATTTGCTCCCTTTTCAATATTTTCAGGCATATTGGTCAATGTGTGTTTTCCTGCAGACTCTTAAAGGGGCATGGTGCTTCCCATGACAAGGGGCACTGTAAACGTGCGGTTTGGCATTGAAATGGGCATGCGTCCAAGAACTCTTGTCTGCGTCATTTTACATACTATATCCATTGATTTTGAGAATCTTTGATATCTCAGATATGGAAATAGATATTTTGTAGAAATAGACGATTATACAGAGTAATGGTTTGTACTTACTGCTCCTAATGCTTGTGACAGACAGAAACCACTTATGCTATCTGGCGGCTCATAAGTATTTCTATCTTTCTGTTTTCTTTAATTATAATAGTTGCAGCTGGTGGGAAGCAGTTTCAATCATTCAAAAACTTGATCAGATATACTGTATACAAATTATATTTGGTGAACAGATTTTTTTGCCGATTGAGTCAGTGCATAGAATCAATACCAAGGAATTAGGCTTAAAAAAATAATTGTCTGTTTCCTGTATCCCTTGACCTACCATAAATTTTTGGCCCGACCCTAATGGACGGCCTTTGTCTTTGGAGAATCAGTTTTTTCAACTTTTTTGACAAAAGTTGCAAAACTGCACTTGTAATGCTTTAAACATGACAGTGATGTTATTAAAATCAACTTACTGCTGCTCTAGAGCGTAACCCACTATCAGTATTCCCATTTTTTGACACAACAATAATTTCCAAAAAGTCTCCCTAAACATAATTAAAAAAATCCAAAGAAAAAGTTTTTCCGACCTACCTACCCTATTTTTTTTAGCATTTCCCCGGAAACAAAATTTTTTTAGACCTGAGTAAAGACTCCATTTTCATTTTCTTGATGATGTAAGCATTTCTGGACAAAACCATAAAATAAATACATGTCAGTAATGCAAATTTTTAACTATTATTAGCTGATCACTTGTCACAAGGTGACAACGATGAGTTGATGTCCGTCATGTCAAACAATTTGTAAAAACTCTTCTTCCTCACCACTGGGCAGATTTACAACCAAACTTACAGAATGATCCAGGGGTGGTCCCTCTTTCAAAATACCCATAGAAATTTAATTCCATATAGTACTCAACGAAAAGACAAACGTTTGAAAATGATTTCTTGTCAAAAATTGTTAACCGGCAGGGCTTTTCATCCTTATATGACAGAGGCCTATATTCGGCCACTTCCCAATAAAAAAATATTGCATTTTTTTCCATGCAAGGTAAAACATTTCCCAAAAATCACATCAACAAATGTTTAATTTTATTTACATTTTTAGTGTACGCGGAGAACGTTCTCTGGATATTATTTTATAGCTCACCCTGTCAATAGTGACAAGGGAGCTTTTTGTGATATCGCGGCGTCCGTTCCCCGTGCGTTCGGTAACTTTTGGCTTGTGACCACGCTATATGTCACATTTTTCATGGATGCTTATGAAAGTTGGTTGGGTCTCATTTTAATCAATTTACAATATTTCATTTCTGTTTTACAGGTTCACTCTTGAAGCAGCAGCTGCAAAATGGAAGGTCACAAAATCCAGTATGCTTGAAAAGCAGAAAAGAAACACAGAAAATAGTAAAAGACAGAAAACAAGGGAACTTTAATAAAAAAACAAACTTTTAAGGATAGAATTCAGGATTTACTTAGAAACTAAATTTATTTTGAGACAACAGTGTTTGGACTGAAGCTCGGTACTTCAGAATAATGTATTATCCACATTGGGTTTGTTATTGTCAGCCCGCTTGCCAGAATGTGAAGCCCCCACATAGTTTGTCCAAAAATGTCTTATTCGGTGCGTCCGGATTTTTTGTCCGGAACATAATTTGGCATGCATGGAGCAAACTTGTTTATAGCAGAGCTACCGCGCCGCTTCGCGGCCCGACAGCGTCGCTTTACAGTTAGACGTGTGGATAATGACAATGAAAAAACTGTGGTATAGAATTACTTATCGTGTTGCAAATTCTGGTACTTTTTTGGAATCGGTGGTGTTCGGTTTCTCACATATAACAACTCATAGTAATTAATCTGTAAGGACGTCAGTAGACGCTTGCGTTAACGGTTGACAAAAAAGCGTTTCGCTTACTGCTTTGAAACGTTGAATATAAATGTAAATGAGCCGTCCTGATAATAAGAACTCATGCTAAATACATTTTCTACGAAAAAAATAAGATAAAATACAATATTTTCAATGCGAAAACGTTTTTCATGCTGCCATAAACGTGAAATTTATTTATATACTGATATTTGTAAATGGGAGTTTGAAAAAAAAACCCCCCCCCGTCATAGTTTCCACACGGTGTACTGTTAGCGAGTGCGCGTTCTAAACAAAAGGTCGGGTGTTCGATCCTCACCAGAGTCATTTTTTTTTATTTCTTTTTTATTCATTTTTTTTATTTAGTTTATTGTAAGGTTTGAAATTCATTGTAAAAAATTAAAGTGATTCATGTGAAAATTTAACAGGTTTTGTTAGTGATGTCAGGTTCCAATGTACTGTCGTTAGATAGAACTTATTTTCAGAAAAGGTTTCTGGATCAAAATATACAGCATTGAACTGTGAAAAACACATATGCTACTTTCTCCCCGTTCACATATATTTCATCCACAAGCTTAAAATCACTAATCAAGTTATAATAACCAGGGAAAAAACTATTGGCTATAATTTTATTATTAATCATCTCAAAAATGCGCTCCTAGTACCATTCCTAGTTATATACCAGTACTGTAGTGCTAAAAGATAACAATAAAAAGTCATAACAGTTAAACTTAGCATTCAGTAAATAAAACAGAGTTTTCGAAAAATTTCGCAGTGATTTTCTCTGGGTAAAATTCCTCATCTCTAAACTTTTATGATGGCTAGTCTTTGGTTTTTTAAACAAGCTTTGTACATGAAATGATTTTCTTCCTCCCCATACCAGACGTCTATCATAGCTGTATTTTTGCCTTAAAATTGGACACAGTCTTCCTCTAAAAAAAACCGTAACTTCTTTAGGTGTATATAGCATATTGTAGAGTTTTCGCATGTCAAGATTTAATCTTAATCGCATTCTAAACATCATTCAGAAACATAAATTTATCATTAATTTTTAAATTGTAAGAAACTTCCTAAATCGGATCCAAAATTCCAGAAAATTCCCAGCAGCAACGCCTTTAATTTCAAGGCCCTGGTGATATTTCAAGGGAGCTCTGCTTCTAGGTAGCACCTAAGTTCATATTATATGGGTATGAAATGTTAACATCAGTGAGACGGAGTGAACATGGCGCAGCCCCAGGTTTCCTATCTTCAGAAGGTCAAGATCACACTTACAGGTCAAAGGTCAAATTCAAAAATGACATTGTCCGAGCCTTCTTCGTCATGCATGGAGGGATGTTGATTAACTTGGCACAAAATGTTCACCACCATGAGACGGAGTGCATGCGGTAGAACCCAGTCCCGAGTCTAAGGTCAAGTCACACTTAGAGGTCAATAGGATAAAGAATTGACAACCTTTGTCTGGAGCATTT
This sequence comes from Mercenaria mercenaria, assembly GCF_021730395.1. Lineage (NCBI taxonomy): Eukaryota > Metazoa > Mollusca > Bivalvia > Venerida > Veneridae > Mercenaria > Mercenaria mercenaria. The sequence continues at coordinate 49,791 of NW_026460024.1, read as the reverse complement.
CTTCTTCAATGAATGGAGGACTTTGAGTTAACGTGGCACAAATGTTCCACTCACCATGAGGCGGAGTGTCATGCGGAAGAACCAGGTCCCTAGTCTAAGGTCAAGTCAAACTTAGAGGTCCAAAAGTCAGATACAAGAATGACCCCCTTGTCTGGAGCATTTCTTTTTTATGCATAGAGGATTTTGATTTAACTTCACAATTGTTCATCATCAGTAACGGAGTGTCATGCTTAAGGTCCAAGAATTACTTTCCTTTGTTGTTACTATAAATACTTTACTATTGTTAACTTTTTTTATTACTGGTCGTAGGGAAAAAATCAGACGCACTTTCTGTAGTACAACAGCCATGTGATACAATCCCAATTTTCATCCAGTGGCATAACATGTTTGCCTCAATGAGACAAGGATGGTCAGCACAACTCCGAGTCCTTTTTGACAGCTGCGGGCTTGACATATTGCCCGTGGGCATCTAGTTCTCATATTTTTCATGCGATTTTAAAGAGAAATGTTCTAAAACCCCCATGTTAGTAAACTTGTCTGTCTTCAGTAAGTGGTTTTCATGGCTTCCAGATGATAACTCATGAAAACTTGACCGATTTAAATATTTTTTCTGTACATAGCTACTTGTCAAGTTCGAACTTTGGGGTCAGTAGGTCAAAGTCAAGAAACTTGCAAACGTTTTGGCCTGGATCATAGCTTTTGTAACACAGGTGTAACATGGAAAATACAGTTTGTTTTTGAATTTGAGGGTCAATAGATCGAAGGTCAAGGTCCACAGTGACCTTGAACAGTTGAAACCGTATCCGAATGAGATAACTTTGGACCTTGAGCCTAGGATGATAAACTTTGGTACACAGTGTCCACATCAGGAAATCAAGGCAAGTTTTACTTTGAGTCATATGTCAAGGTCCAATAAGGCAAACAGTGAAATGTTTTTCCAGATTAACACTTTGATAGAATGCTTTGAGCCTAGGATCATGAAAATTGTTAGGGAGGTTAATTAGACCAGCAGGTGACCCCTTAATGATGTTAGGTCATGGAGTCAAAGGGCAAGGACACACTGACCCGTTCTTTAAAATGATCATGGAGGGGAACCTGGGTCTTCCTCCACCATTAAAACTGAAAGTCCTATCCTGTGTCGGTGGGATGTTAAGTTCAACAAAATAAATAACGGTTCTTTAAAACATTTTGGACAATAATCTTCAGATGCTTGGGATGAGAAAACAAAAAATTAGTAAAGGTTTGTCCTTGACCAGCAGATTACCTGTATTGATTTAGAGTTCCAAAGGTCAGGATACCCGGAACATTTAAAACCTTTTCCATACAACAACTTGAAACACTTAAGGCGGAGGATCATGAAACTATGGAGATTGATTTTGAGGTCATTAGGTCATAGCTCAAGAAATGATGCTTTGATAGTGCTTTGTTCTGTGATAAGTCCATATTGTAGGGGTAGAATGCTTCACACCTGTGACAACTCTAGCGTGTACTCACCTGAGCACAAGTGCTCAAGGTGAGGCATTTTGTGATCACCCTGTCCGTGCCTCGTCAACAATTTGACTGTTAACACATTTTGACCTAATCTTATGAAACTTGGTCAGAATTTTACCCTCAATAAAATCTGACACATTTGATGTTGGGTTATCTGGCTCACAAAACTAGGTCACAAGTCCAAATCAAAGGAAAAGCTTGTTAACACCGTAAGAGGTCACTTTTAAGATTAAATATCTTTAGAAACTTGTCAGAATGTTAATCTTGATGATTCTCAAGGATCATCTGAATCTGGTATATGTAAGGAGCAAAAACTAGGTTCACTAAGACAAATCAAAGGAAAAACTGTTTACACTCTAGAAGCCAAATTTATGACCATATCTTAATGAAACTGGGTCAGTGGGTCAAAAACTCTGTCAAAAGGTTTAAATTAAGGAAAAGCTTGTAACACTCCTAGAGGTCACATTTTGGCTCCAATCGTAATGAAACTTGGTCAAAATGTTTACCCTCAATAAAATATTGGACAATTTTGATAATAAGGTCGTCTAGGTCAAAAACTAGTCACCAGTCAAATCAAAGAAAAGCTTTGTTACAACAGTAGAGGCCCACATTTATGACTATAGCTATTGAAACTTGTTCAGAATTTTAATCTTGATGATCTAACAGGCCATGTTAAATCTAGTTTTTAGGTGGATTAAAAATAGGTCACTAGGTTCCAAATCAAAGGAAACCAGCTTGTTAACACTTCCAGAGGCCAAATTTTATATGACTGCATCTCAATGAAACTTTAATCAATGTTAATCTTGATGAATCTTTCAGTCAAGTTTGAATCTGGTCATGTGGGGTCAAAAACTAGGTCACCAAGTCAAAATTCAAAGGAAAAGGCTAGTAACTCTTTAGAGGCTACATTTATGAGTAAATCTCTAAGTAACTTGGTCAGAATGATGTGATCTTGATGATCTTTATGTCAATATGTCAGGTGAGTGATACAGGCCCATCATGGGCCCCTCTTGTTATGTGTTATTTGTTTTGTAAGAGAAATTGTACATTTTAGAATACAGAATACAGCAATTCACATTTTCTTTATTTTGACAATACTTATTTCAAAGCCTGACACTGTTATTAAAAGTTTGTTATTCACAGTTCACTAAATTTCATGTATGGATAAAAACAAGTTATGTGACCTGTGATGGATATAAATGTGTATACAGATAAAACTTAAACATTGAACATTTGTTCAATAAATAAAGTGTAATGCAAGTCTTTGTGATTTATATAAAAACAAAATAAGGAATTTGTTTTTACGAGTAATTCAAGAATTACAATTAACACAATAGAAAAAACCACGCCTGCACAGAAGGCGAATAAAAGTCTCCCTAGACTGCTGAGCTCTTAACCTGCCGGGTGCAAATAGATTGTTATTGTGTGTTCTGTCTGTTAAGTCTTGTTAACAGTGAGTTGCAATCTAGTTACTTTTCAGTTTTGTATGATTTTTGGAGCTCACCTGGAAGCACAGTGTGAGCTGTTGTGTCACCTTAAGTCGGTCATTGTGCTTCTCAAACAATTTGCCTGTTATTAAACACCCTAGTAGAACAGTTTTTTGGTTGCGGGTTCATCCGCTACCAAAGTTTAAATGTATTCTGACAATCATGTACATCTTTATTTGATTCCAAATCACATCCAAAGGAAATTTGTCCATGTGGTACACAAAGTAGTCCCATTCATCCATCAATGCGGATGAATTATCAATGATCAAGCAGTGTCTTCTGCATCTCATAACCAATTCACTACTAGCCATTTTTAGATTATATAAGATCTGTCAATGATTCCGGTATTCCAGGTATCCACCCAGGGTTACATCACTGACCTCCAGCGTTTCATGTGAGGTTCAGGCAGAGTTTTATCTTAGATAATGAGGCACCTTAGTATTTGTTTCTTATACATGTATATTTATAACGCATTTAAAATGAAAATAACTCTACCAAAACCTGCAACCATCAGACATCTCAAGGTTTTGATTTTAAATGTTAAAGGGATGAGTTGAAGTCTGATCGATTCCCGATTGAGGCAGTGCCTTATTTCATATTATTTGCTACGATAACACTTTGAAAAACAGGTACTTCTACAATGTTACAAAAACAAAAGTCATGATTTATAATAATAATATTAACAACAATACTCAACTTACGTGGCATCTTGGACCAGACAATGTAGAAATATCGGATGAATATTCGCATCTAGGAGTGTTATGTACTTGTACAAATAATATAGATTTGAATAAAACAGTGAATGAGAGCTGTTCGAAATTGCGCAGAACATTATTCAGCTTGGCTGATTGTGGTGTTCATGGTGACGGTTTACATCCCTTAACGTCAAAACAACTGTATGAAACTGTAGTTCTGTCGAAAGCTCTGTACGATAGCGAACTCTGGAACAATTTGGCATATTCTCAGCTTCAGTCCCTGGAGAGGGTTCATCGCCAGTGCGTCAAGTTCATCCAACGTATGCCAAAATATACTAAAACTGATGTTGCGTTAAGCTTACTCCGAATTATCCCATAGAGTCTTTCAACTACAAGCGAACATTACAGATATTTGGTCAGCTATGTGCACTTGACAATTCAAAAAACATATTTTTGTTATTTTTGTTCAAAGACTATCAACTTTCATGGCGAATCCCTAAAAAGTGTTAGGCTTTATGCAGGACATATATAGGATTTGGGGAATGTATGGTTTAACCCATGTGCTGACACGTATATAAAATATGCTTCATTTCCCATAGGGTTAGCTCAAGTCCAGATATACAATTAATTGAACTGATAGCCGGTTTATCATCATTTTACATGCAAGACATTAAAAGGATTTCTTCCTTTAAAATGATTCTGAAATGATTCTGAGACAATTACATTTTGTGTGCAATATTTTAAATATTTAGATTTACGAAATAAATATTTAATTTCACTCTCCATAAAATGAACATTATCCGCAATGCATTTACTATATGGTTTTCCTCAGCAATATGCTTTCTTTTCGTTTCGGTAAGCATACTGATAAATGAGAGATATCCATATAATTAAGATTCCATTTGTATTATCATGTATTTTCAATACTACATATAATGCCCGTGCGTACGTTTAAATTATTGTCCGGAGTAGTATAGTAATTGTTTGTTTTGGCACTTTGACCCCACTTAACCTTTTGACCCCTCGGTCCAGACTGACCAATGCGGACAATTTTAAAATCCACAGGTGTTAAACCCTGTAATTAACCAACCCTAAACTTATAATACTAACTTCGCGAAGCTGATGAAACCTTCAGGGTCTTTGACCCAGTCAGACTACAGTCTTCGGTTGCTCTCTGTACACTTGTACCCTCAAATCTAACGAACCGGTGTCATTTTCTTTAACAAGTTTATCATCATATCGTTTTGTGAGAGACGAGTTTTAAACAAATATTGGCTCATGTAAACGACTCCGGTGCTCTGCTTTATTGATTTATTTTCATATAAAACCGTTTTTGTTTACATTTGTAGTACAATTCGTTTTAAACTACGGTGATCGAATTTACGTTTTACAGGGGTCTTTGGACCAGTCAGCCTACGTCTGCTGATTTAATATAAATGTCAAAGGTAAATCAAGTGCATTTTTAAAAAATGAATTAATGCGTGGAAACACAAATTCAACCAATCAAAGCCTGCCATTTTTATGCAAGTTGGCAGACACTGCACATTCTGCCACTTGGCAGATGAACTTTGGCAAAACTTTTGCAGATTTATTATATTATATTTAGTAATAAAATGTAATGATTATTTGATCTTATTTTCATTTAGTAAGTATATTATTAGCGGTACACATAGTAATTAAAACTTTTAACTAATCTTTTAATTAAACCTTTAATCCAAAAGTATGTTTTACCATGGGATACAGGATTCATCCTGATATGTAGATCTGATGTGACTACCCATCAAAAAGCATAATTGTTACTTCTGTAGATGCTGATATCGTCAATATGGAGTGTATATCAAAACATTGTTCCTTGTTTTAGATAATTTTAAATGTTTTTCTTATACATAGATATTAACTTATCAGTGTCAATGTCCTCAGCTACCCTCAGCTGTAATATTTCATTATCAAATATATCAAAAAAAATAAATCATCATCTGAGGTCTTAAAGTTCCGCACCTAAATATAAAATGTGATATTGGGCTTTTAGTTGGTTTATACGGTTCACCCGGGGAGCTCGCACCCTTTAATAAAATCTTAATATTATTATATAAGTTCCGGTTTTTCTGTCTATAAACACACCACTCAAAAGCATATCTAGTACATCTAATTTATATTCTTGGTTGTGTATATAAATCTTTATATCTACGAAAATTCCAGGTCTATTCAAATATATTTAAATAGTTCAGATCGGCCCATATTTTTATATGTTGAATGTATCCAGGCACCACGACGGTCAAAATACTTTTCATATGTATGTAATTCAAAAGTAATGATTATAATAGTATTCAAAGAGAAACATTCATGTCTCAATTCCTCTACCCTTTTTTTCTATTTTGCCTGTCTTTCTTTTGAAGTAGATTAATTTCAGCTAAATCACAACTCGTTTTGTTGTTTGTAGCAACTTCAGAAGCAGATATAGACAATTGTTCAAACAACGCCTTGTGTTCTAGCTATTGTGTTTCTTGTTTTAAGAAAAATTTTTTATTTTTGTAATTTTTCAGCTTAGTGGTAATTTTCTTCGACATTAGTGGTTATTGCTTAATTTTAGCAGTAATTACTTGGGTATTAGCAGTGATTGATTCTCCTTGTTTAGCTGATATTACAACTACAGAAGAGTCTAAATCATTTATTATTTTTTTAATTTGATCCATTAATTATCTTTATTGCTTCAGTATTAGCTGTAATTAAACGCTCTTGTTTAGTGATTTTTCAATACAAAGTCCAGATCTTTTATTATTTTTTTAATTTTATCATTAAATCATTAATATCTTCTTGTAATTTTTTTTTGTATATTACTTAATTCTGACTTATTTTAAAATTGTGACGGTGTCATCCAATACTAATCCAATTTCGAATTTTGTTTTTTTAAAAGTCATCTATTTTAAGAATTATTTCTTTGGTTAACGTACATCTAATGCGGGTATCATGATCATCACTCTTTGTATAAGCTGCCTTTTTCCTGTTCAGATTTATATTTGCAAATTTGTTTGAAAATGTATCGAGTTAAATCTGATTCCCTTTTGTCATTTCAGTATTTAGTTTATTATTTCTGTTCTGATTTCTTACTGATACTTATTTTTGTACTTTTGGTCAGCTTCATTAATCGTGTCTTTTAGTTCTATGTTTATCATTACTATCTTTTAATTCTTTGCATTTGGCGTGAATAAAATGTTTTAAATTAATCGAAATACCTTCTTTTATGTTGTCATCTGTCAAATCAGATTTCTCTTCAAGTTCTTTAATAGAATCAAACATAGCTTCATTTCTTCTTCAATTTTACCTTGTAAGTTCAACTATTAATAATGAATTCTTTTAAAATCTTTTGTTAATTCTTCAATATTCTTTACTTCTTCTTTAGTGTTTGTTTTGTGTACTTTTATACTTTTGATGTCTTCCAGTTTTTTATAGTCATCTATTACTCTTGAATTTTTTTATACAACACACCGTCTTGGAACTAATCGTTGGGTTTATCTGGATTTCCTAGGTTGATTATGTCATTACTCCCATATCTAATGCTCTATTCATTGTGTTATCAAGTTCCTTTTTCTGTGAAGATACGATTCGTTTCCTTTTTCCGCCTGTTTGATTTGCTTTTTAGTAGCATTATCACTTAATCAATCTCAATTTAACTTTACATATACTGTCAGGTTCACTTATTTGTTTTACGTCATTAAAAACTCCATTCACATTATATATTTATATATATTACCAGAAAGTTGCTTCTTAAAAACTTCATTGGTTTGTCATATATAAGAAATTCAGGTTTTTGATTTGTCTTCTTAGCAAAAGGATCACGATCTATATTTGTGCATTACCAAATCATTATTTCATTTTATCTGGATATTTAAATATAATATATTGTGAACAGTTAATTCGAATATCTTTGCGGTGTTTTTTAGTATGATGACTTAAATAAATAACACAACCAGTTTTGGTGACGTCCTTGAATTATGTATTTTGTTATTTCATTTTGAAACTTTTTTATTTCTCATACAAAAAGCATCAAATATCTACTACGTTTTGTTTTCTGATTCAAGATTTCACAAGGTTCAATTGGGTGGGATCAGTGATTATTCAAGTATTTCATTTGGATCTAATTTAATCTTTTTCAATTTGAATTAAGTTGTTAATTAAGCTTTGATATTTAGATTGTTCTAGGGTTTTTCGCATACAAGTACTAATTTATCATAATATTATAAGAGGTTTGAAGTATAGCATTAATGTATTTGTTTTTCCAGATCCAGAAGATCGCCATATTAACATTCAAAACATGAATCTGGCATAAAAAGGATATAATAGTTTAAGTTATTGGATTTATCACTTTTGTACTTTAATTGGATTTTCCATTTATATTATATTACATTATTTGACATATCTTTCATTACTTTTACATTTATTTTACATTATTACATTATCTTACTTTATTATAAAATGCAATCAAAACTTAATGAAATGATAATAAGAAAAAAAATTAGTTGGGCAAAAGATGAAAAATCTTAGAGAAGAGAAATATTGAGAGAAAAAATAAGGAAAAGCTACAAATCGGGAATTATGTACACTGAAATTTATAAGCCAATTACTGAAAAAATTCGAAAGTCAAAAGAAAATTATCAAGTCAGTTAAAGCATTACCTGAATAAAACAACATTTAGCATTACTTTCAAAACAGTTTGTGATAAGATACATGAAATAGAAATCTCGAAAAATGGTGGAAGAGCCATCGGAATAAAACCACACGATTATTACCGGCGACCGAGATGATATGGGGTTTGGATGAAGCTATTCGAGAACCCAACACGATTATTACCGCCGAAAAGTCATTATGGTTTCGCGATGATAAAGATGATGAGCTTCAAGACACAAAAAACCTTCCCGAATAACTAACAGATGAATTTATAGCAAATTTAGAATAAATATCGATAAAGATATAATATCAGAATATGGATTGCCTACATTAACAGAGTTAGTAATAAACAAAAATAAGATGATTGGATAAAACAAGAAAAGAGGTTACCCTGCAAAATTAAAGTCTTTACTCGTGATATATAAAATATAGTATAAGGAAAAACCAGTATGAAATAATGAATTTACAAATGCAGACCTACGGCTGCAGGTGAGTATGTTTCGGATTTAGAATTACAAAGAAAATCTTAAAAGATACAATGAACGCTTATTAAAAATTATTTAAAGACTCAAGGTCTTGAAAAGGGGAATAAAATTATCATACCATATAAAGTTTTCACCAAATGACATTAATGGTAATTTTAAATTATTTAACTTAAATAAACTTTTTTTATGGTCACAACAAATAAAATTGCTACGGATAGAATAAACTGGAAAAGAAGTAATTACCTAAACGTTGCTGATGATTTAATTGTATCGATTTGATTAATAAAAGATATTTAACAATAATAAAAAGCATTCCAAAATGACCTCACCCCCCCCCCCCCCCCCCCCGTCAACCCTTTATAAGACTTTAAACATGATATAATGTCACGTAATTTACCCTTATTCAATAAATGAATCGTCTGAAATTTATAATATTAGAATTAACATACTTATTCTCTTTATCTAACTACATTAGGGGGACAAAGGTTTATGACGTTTGTCCATGTAATCCTAAAGAATTGTTAATGACTTGGAGTTATTTGTGGTTCAATTGATGCTCTTGGAAATTAAAATGAAGAACTAAAAATTGAAGGTATTAGATATGATGAACTAATTAAAATTGAATTTCACTTTTTACCAGAACAACATGAAAAGTTATATTATAAAATTAGTTTTCTTGAATTTACACTTTTATTAAAAGGATATGTTTGATAATTTATAAATGGAACAAAAAATAGTATTAAGTTCTGAAACAGTTAAAGTTTAACAAAAAATACTCGGGGAAAGTTTGGGGGTTTTTACATTTAGATTTTGTCGTTCTTTAATTTTAGTAAAAATTAAATTTATGTGTTGGTTTTGGTAGTATTAAAACACTATGACCTACTCTTGGCTTATATTAGTGACTGAATATGTTAATAAAAGAATTCGTTATCATAATTGGTAAGATTGGAAAGAGATATTTTATTTACAAATGGTTCTTACAGTTACACAGAAATTAATAATTATATTAGAGAACATTAATAGTAATGTGATTATGAATTTGATAAATCAGAAATTGCTCCAATAAGTTTGGAATTTGATTTTAAGTAGTTTTAAGTTTGAATTTCAATTAAGATTATTTTATGTTGGATTTTAATTATCAAAATTTTCATTCATTGCTTGGATTTAAGAAAAAAAAAAATTGGAAAATACTGAATGGGGAACTACAACCAAATTTAGACTCTGTGGATACAATTTATATACATTGTGATTCTTATTGATATTCACTTGTTGATGGTAATTTCAGTGTTATTATCTATGTTTTAAGTACTGCAGATTTACAAGAGCTTTCCATTTACAAAAGAACATATAGAGTTGGATATTTGAAATTAATAAATATATTATAAAATTCAATTAGAATATATATTACAGATGTATTTGGTAGGAATTATAATTTTAATGGGGTTTTGAAACAGTTTTACACTAATTTTAAAAGTAATTTAATTAAAAGAAATTTAATTATTATGAAATCTATAAAATTTTAGGTTTATATAATGTACAAAAAAGTTTATGACAAAACTAAAAAGGAATAGTTATTTATGTTGATGTCACAAGGAGAAGAAATCATTCACGGGACAGGTATCTTTGGACACTTTAACGAAAATTGCTTTCAAGCGGAGTAAGGTTGCACTTCATTAGCCACGTGGAAAAAAAGGCTTTGGCGAACAGAGGAAAAGCAGCACTTGAAAGTGGAACAAAAAAGGTTGGCACAGAAGTTGGAAATTTAGCTGCAGCTAAAATTGTTGAAAAACTTAAAAAGAAACTGGCTCAGCAGTGGTAATTTAATGCCATGGAATTACAAGAAAAGAATATAGTTAAAAATAGTAAGGAGGAGGAGGATATTCATATGAGAATAATAGAAATATTGGTCAGGATCTGGGACGGTAAACGTATTCAGATTAATTTAATAAAAAATAAATAAAAAACTAAAATAAAACTAAAATAACAAATAAACATATATATTACTATATACATGTTAGAACAAAAGAATATGCGAAAGATACGAACTCACGTCCTATTCAATTAGATACAGCTTTACTATCTGTCTTGGGAAATAATGTTAAGCACAAAAAAACGGATATCACTTACATTAATGATAGAAGTTCATATGTTGATTGGTTAAATGGTTATTTGAAGTAATTTTTAAAGTAAATTAAGCTTGCTAAATGGTAATAATACGGGGGGGAGATCATTGCTCTAATTAATAAAATGCAGCTTCATTAATTGATCAGTTAGTGGTTAAAACAAAATGGAAAAATTGTTTATGATGTAATAATTTATACAAGTAATAAATGTAAAGAGTTTGGTTGAACTTTCTGTAGTTTATGTAAAAATCAACTGGTACATAGAGTTATTTATTTAGATACGATACTTACTGCTGTTGCTGGATGATAATTCGGGGTTTGCTTCTAGGAAGTTATTAATCCAGGGTATGAATAAAGAGTGTAAATGCTAAAATTCCATTTAAATAATATTCTTCATTTTTTCAGGGTTGAAACTAATATTTTTCCTCCCAAGTCTAATTCAAATAAACATGCAGATGACGATGTGATGAATTAATTTTTAGAGCTAATGCTGCTGATACAGGTAGGGGTAAATTGTAACAAATTAATTCTATGGGTTCCACGTTTAATTTTCAATGAATTTGGGTTTGATCTAATTACTACTGAAACGATTTAAAAAGCAAGATGGTCATACCTTCGGGAAATGATGGACGCATCAACTGATACAAACAGTTTAATACAACTTTTAGAATAACAGCTGGTGTTAATAAAACCAACAACATGTATTTGTTTATATTTTACAACGACTGATAAAAGTAATGCACAAATACATATCCACATTTATTAGTACATTTAAACTTAATGCAGCAGAAGAGGATTATAATTGTATTTGAGTTCTTTGTCGTCTTGGGAATTGGTAATGGTGGTTTTTATTTCAGAAAACAGTATATAAAGTCATCAAGAATATATGATGATGTATTAATTTTTTATCATAAACAAAATATAGGACTACCGGAGTCTGCTAAATAGATCATCAACTTTAATAGCTTATTTGGAGTTGTTCTTTTAACTTGGAATATAAAAGGAAGTAATACAGAAGATCCTAAAGATTACATTAACAATTAAGTTAAATGCACTTCCCACTGCTAGATATCGTATTTACGCCATTGTATTATATGAGGAAACAGTTGAAATAATTACTATTGGATATGGAACTTGTTATAGTTTAAATAAAATAACTATAAATTATATTATAATGGAGTATTAAAAAACACTGGGGTTGTAAACAAACACACATCAAATTATATTGATTAAAATTAACCTTACGATGTGGACAAAAGAAAAAATTTAGCACAAGCTTTTACTAATAATTTCACATACATTAGATTAAAACATGAACAATTAATGGAAACTTCTTTACTTTTAACAAAAACACAAATTAATCAAATTAAAAAGGCTGTTGCAAATAAGAAGGGATTAGAAATTACAATTTCAAAAAGCCAAATGTCCAGTCAAGCGTTTCAAAATGGTTGGATTTTTAGGTGCTTTGGTGGTTTGTTAGGAAAAAACATTTCCATGGCAGCAAATAGCTCAAAAATTATTAGCCCCTTTAGGCAATGGTGCTTTGTCTGGGCTAGCCTGTTACTGGTGTAAGTAAAAATACTTGGAATGGTATGATTTCAGTAGCTAATGATAAGAGAAATATGATTCACCATATCTTACTCCTAATCAAAGAAAGCAACTAGAGGATCTGGAGTGAATTAATTATACACAAAACAAATAACAAGACGGTGGGTTTTAGGTAGGTTGGCTGCTTAGTCTGGGCTACCTTTGATTACATCTTTGTTAGTGAAAGGATACAGATTGATTCACATCGGAGACCTTACAGACGGAATATGCCTATAGTAAAAAAAAAAATAAAAATTTATAAACAAACTATTTCTAACTTTGTGAAAATTGAACAAGGTATAAAACATTAAAATTTAAAAACTTTAGGGGTGTATTTAGTAGAAAATAATTTATTAAAATAAAGATATAGGTATGAATGTGGAATTTTAAAATTTGGGACGACTCTGTTGGATCCTGGAACATTCATTGGGTTTGTTACTTAAAATAATAGTACTTTGATCCATTGGACTTCCTCACCCAAGAAGAATTCAGTATATACCAAATGTAAAATACACAAATGGTCAATATCAAGAAAAACAAGTATGCTTTGTGTTATCTAGTTTATTTTTTCTTAAATGTTACAAGATAAAGTAACGTTGTATGATTTATTGTATAAAATACTTACAATTCATAATCAAAGAGTAAATGAACAAATATTATAAATTATTTAAATAAAAAAGGACATTTATTTAACTGGAAATAATTAATATAATGGGAATATTCAATCATACAATGAAAGTAAATAAAATAGAAAAAACAATAGAAAGGCAATAAATAAGAAAAACCTCCATTGGTTTTTAAAACAAGTTATACCAGATAACGATGGCTGGATTATTTCATGGCAAACTGTTAAAATGCTAGTCCTGTTTGGTTCAGGGTGGTTATATTGTGGCATTATACAAGATTGCATCTTAATATCTTGTTGTGCAATTAAAATTAGATAAAGGAGAAGCTTAAATTACAACTAAAAAAAAAAAAAATGTAATTCTTCAAGTTACGATGTAACAAATTAACAGAAAATTTGAATCTATTTCTATAATTATGCTAATAAATTAAAATAAATGATGTTATTACATTTAATTCTTTAAACGTTAAAAAATATTCAGTTAACAATTTATGAGTTCTATAATTTAAGAGTTAATTTAAGTTTAATTTAAGGAATAATGCTAATGTATCATACCATTATCAAGATTATATCTTTTATCGTCATATAACATGTTAAAGTGGTTTTTTTTATAACATAACTGGAAAGATTGTGTTTATCAGAACGAATACTTTAATGTGTGCTTACTTTGGGTTGAATTAAATAGGGTATCTTTGTAATTTTTATGTACTATTGTTTTCTTTACAACTGCTTTTTAATTACTTTACATTTTTTTAATGTTAACTTCATTTTCTATAAATTGGAATACTTTACTTTCTTAATCCGACAAATTCAACAAATGGAATGCGGCGCTTCATCTTTAATTTTCCAATTTACTTTTTATTATTATCGAAATAAATTTTGAGTTGTAATCGTAATCACTATTATCAAATAAATCTTTGTCCTTATAAAGTCTTTTTAGCTTCTTTGGTTTTATTTCATACATAATGAATCAGTGTCAGTAACAATAATTTACAATTACCTCGTACCTTTTCTTTAATGTTATTATAATGAAAAATCATACATTAAAATATTTTGCGATAATCTAGGAATGCACTTTCCAACATAACAAGGTTCTGTTTTATAACAATCTTTCTTTTATTCTATGAATACCAAAAAGGTTAGAGTTAAACATCGTTTGAACTAACCAAATGAGGTTTGGCTATGTATTTTAATAAAATATTGTATCTTTGTGTTATATATATTAACCTCTACGTAAATTCTCCATCCGTCTTTACCGAATAAACAATTGTTCATTAACTTAAAAAAGTCTTTCAATGAATTTTTTTGTTTAGATCTTTTTTGAGTATAAATCAATATACTTTTTTAACCATGGGACTTTCGTCAAAAGTTAATATTTTATGTATTTTTGTTACTTTTAACCCTAATTGTGTATTTAGTTTCAAGATTTTTTTATAATGAAATACATAATTTTGTTTTTTCATTAAGTTGGAACCAACTTTCTTTACATTACATTTTCTATTTCAAAATTCTGTTTTAATATTTTGACTATAATCAGAAAGCCATTGTCTGGTATTTTAATTTTTTTTCAGGAGCTAAGGATAATTCATTGTGGGTTTTATGTAATTCTTTTGGATATTCAAGATACATTCAACTATAAAGTTAGTTTTACTTGTGCAATTAATTTCTTAAATTGTTTTTCGGATTAATTTAAGTTTCCATAGGGTAAAGGTTTTTGAACATAGCCCAACGTAAAGGTTATTGGCCGGTCGAGGTTACATATTGTATTTGTTTCTTCTTTTGAATTATAATCTGTCATATATTTATTGTTTGCTTTACTGTATCTGTTTGAAATTATTATTTCCTCTCTCAGTCCCTTTTCAATAAAAAGATACATTGAATATCAGGGTTATTTAAATCTAACTTAATTCAGTCATTTTTAAATTGCATTCCCAGTAACCAGGGCTACTGAAATAATTGGACAAGGATCTAATTTGTAGATACTCTAAACATAGTTTCTAATATTTTCGAATACATAGGCTAAAAGTTTATACGTCAGTTTTTCAAATATAGATCAGATATTCTCCATTGTTTAATTTTAAATATATTCCAGATATTTTTAGCATGTATGTATTCATTATCAGTAATATAGATAGTTTCATTTAAAATGAATAAAAATATTATTCTTAGAAGGTAATTCTGTTTCTTGATTTTTAAATGAATCCATGTTTTTATGGATTAAACACCTTATGTTTTTAATAACTCTATGTAATCAAATTCTTGAGATAAAGTATTTAATTCTTTGGATTATTTTTTACTAGGTTATTATCCAATGATGAGGACATAAATTGGATTGAATCAATAAGATCAAGTCAGAAATCATTAAAAATGAATATATCTTTCATATTGTTAGGGAATAACATTAATTTCTTTTTTAAATTTCCCTATTTGTTGCATTAATAAATGACGCGTCATAACCTCTTAATTTATGAAAAATAACAGGAATTTTATTGTTAGTTAAAATTAATATTACATTCTGAGTGAGCACTTCCTCTGATTTTCCTGTTATATGACAATGGTTCACGGGACTGGCACTTCACCTTCTAGATATTCTTTTTCACAGATATGACAAAAACTTTTGTTATTTTAAATTCACTTTCATCTTTTTTAGGCCATTCTTTAGTTCTTTGTTAAAATGTTCTTTAATTTTTCTTTACATTTATTCCTTTCCTGAAGCATTTTTTCAATAAACTTTAAACTGCATTAGGACCTCTGTAAATTGGGGTTGGTTAGTAATTTTATCTTCATAACAACAAACAACCTTTATAGCCGTAACCACAATCTTTATGTTTTTGATATGGTTCTGTAAATGAAGGATTCAGTTGATGGTAAAGCAGTAAAACTTTTTTAGTTAATTGATTCAAAATCAGCTAAATTACAAAAGGGTACTGCTAAACTTTATGTTAATTTTTAAATTGTACTTTACTTCCCTCTTTTGGCAATTTTTACACCTTGGCTAAATTAATAGACTAAACAATTTGGAATTATGTTCAATTTAATATCTTCCTTGAGTAAAATTGTTGTAAGCAACTTTTACAAAAAAGTTTTGTTTGTATTTTTTGTTTGTTATTATTAATCTATTAAAGTCTTTTAATCCAAACATAATGTTAGGATTACAGTTCTTGAAGGTTTTTACAGTCATCATCAGTTATTTTATCATTTATTTTATATTTATTTTATCATTTGTAATTAGGCAACAGGTCACAGTGTTCTTGTATTGATATTTTGATATGTACAAGGAAAATATATTTTCTTCATAACAAATATATTAAATGATATTTTCATTTAAAAACTTCCAATTTTAGTATTTGATATAATGTACAGGAATTTAATTCAGTATAATCAGATCGTTTATATGTTTTTATATTTTGAAAATATTTTGATGGATTTTTTCAACAGGAAATTTGTAAGCTAAATGAACATCTAAAAATTCATTATCATCGTACTTTATATTATTAATCCTTTCATTGGATGTTGTAATGGTTTTGGTAATTCTAAATAACTTGACGCAGCAATGGACTATATTATATCGATTTATATAAGGAGCATCAACAGACTCTATTCTCCCAACACTTCCTTCAGAAATCCAATTACCAATTCTATTTATTATTTCTCAAAGCTTGGTGTAAAGTTCTTTTTATTTCGTTGGTGTTAATAATTTCTAATAAAGGCCTATTGATTGAAAATCAGGTGATTTATATATTGTATCAGTTTTATCCATTTTTGCAAAAAGTTATTTTTAAAACAACCGTTTATTTTTTATACCTTTTATGTTTTTTAGTTCAGATTTTAGTATTTCATAAGAGTCGTTTATAGTTTAATTAATTGATTCTTTGGATCTAGTCGATATGTAATTTTAATTTCAAATTTCTTATAATATTGTTTTGTAGATCTCTCGATTCCATTCTATATATTATATTTAGAAAAAAAATCTTCAAGCAAAAAGGATTAAAAAATAATTTAAAAAATATAAAAAAAAGTAATAAAATAAAATAAAGTTTTAAATTATCTTAAGAAGAAAATAAAATATTTAAATTTATATCTTTCCATTACTTGATATTCCACATTTTTACTCGGTTTGTCCCTTCACAACTCATTTTTATTAACCGCTTTAATACCAAATTTTAGATGCTTTGTACGTGCTTCTATATATTTTTTCTTCAATAGTATCACAGTCGGTTACAATAGTTTTTAGGATGTTTCGATAATTATTGGTCTGGGACAATCACTAATATTTCAGCATTTTTGTTCTACAGTTAATAGACAACCACAGTCTATCAAATAAAGTTCTTTTACGAAGATAAGGATCTATCTACATTTGTATTTATCAATAACGTGATTTTTATATTCATCGCTAACTATTTGATTTAACCAATATTTAATAACATTTCTTCTTTTAAGCACTTTTTTATATGAATTTTTGTCTGGATTCATTATTTTCCTAAGTGCTAGATAATTTTGGCATAATCAGTCTATCCGTCCTTTCCTATTAACATCTTTATATAATATACTTATAGATAAAATCTTTTTAAAAACGCACCTATGAAAGTTTATTGATTTGAGAATTTGTTTATATTATCTTTATCTTTGAATAGATTTTTAAAAGTCATTTTTTCTAATGTTATCAATCTGGTAAAATTTTTAATAACTTCTTGAAAACTTCTGTTTAACCATTCTTTCGTGTAAATTTGTGTAGTTTTTCTAAAATAATCTAAAACAACTTTGTTTTCTTCCGTTATGTTGTTTTTGAAGTCTTTTTAAAACATATTTTTGGGTCGGTTTTAACAAAACAAATCCATCAATGGGTTTTTTCCAATTTAGGTGTTATAATATGTTCAGTTAAGAAAAGATTGTATACTGCCACTCGGGGTATTTATAACACCGTTGTCGTGATGTTGTTTGTAAAAACGATATGTTAGTTAAATAACAACGTTTTCAAGACAAGAAAACTCCATCAAACTGTTTTGCAGAAGATAACAAATTTTTAATATGACTGTTTAAAGTTGTTAGCTGAAGAAAAGGAATTAAATTTTTGAGGTTCTTGAGCAGCACAGTTCCAAAAAGGTTATATGAATTATAATCAGAGTCAGAGGTTTTGTCTCCGAAGGGTGTAGCCCTGTCCATAAATTTGCCATTCGTGAATTGGTTTGGATTATATTAAAATAGGATTTTAGTCTTTTAATAATATCTAAAAACGTTCTTTTTCCTGATGAAATATTACTTCCAAATGATATAATTTTTTCTCATTTTATATTAAAATTTGTTAGAAAAAATCTTTAATTAAAGTTAATACATCTCTTCTTCTTTTTTAATTTGATCCGTTAGTTTAATTCCTTCCTGTGCATTTCAAGAGGGGTTGAATAATTTTTTTCTTTCTGGAAATTTTATAGTATTGTAAAAATATCCGAATAACTTTATTTGGTTCTTCTGTATTTACTTTTCCAATCGGTGGCTTTTGTTTATAAGTTGTTTTATTTTGTGATGTTGTGTTTTTAAAATAAATTTCTTGTCGTCAAGTTTTTGTCTGTTAGTAAATATGGTAATTACTGATGGAACAGCGCCAGCAACTGCTACAAATATAGGAATAGCTGGAACAAGTACTAATGCAGCTGAGCAACCAAAAATACCTGCTGTAATATATAATCCAGTATTTACTCTCCCACAAAATTTATAACTTTTTCTGTAAGCAGCAGCTAGTTTAGTTAAGTGAATAATTAATTGATCTATTGTTTCTATTCCATTATTATTAGAAATTAGATTTTTATTGCTCATTTATATAATTAAACTTTTTATTTCTAAATTAAATTTGTTCAAGATCGCTAAATGGTACCCAACTATTAAATTTTTCACTATAACCTTTCCATTTTACTAAAGCTTGTTTTTTCTTATAGTCTCGTCTAATAACTTTTTCTATTCTAAAAACTTCTTGTGTAGTAGGTAAAAGTTCTTGTTCATAAAATGAACCTTGAATTATTTCATCATTTAAATCTTTAATAGTGTATGTTCTGGGATTTGTATTATTAATTTTATAAATTATAAATATTTCCTCTGTCCAGTTTGGTGTATATCCTTTTTCAAAATGTCTTTTAAGTTTGCTTAAGCGAACTCGATCACCAATTTTAAATTTTGCTTTGCTCTTTGGTATCTTTAAATCACCATATAAATTAAAGTAAACAGTACCTTTATTTAAGTTTTTACTAGCTTCGGTTGGTGTCATTTTTATACTAGAATGTTTTGTTTTGTTATATTTATCAACCATATCCTGCAAATTATCTAAATAAGTATAAGTATTATTTGCTGTAAAATATTTCCACATTATTCTTTTTAAACTTCTATTAAATCTTTCTATTACTACAGCCTTTCCTTCATTAAATGTATGGTACATATTAATCTTATTTTTATTCAAAAATGATTCAAACTTTTTATTATAAAATTCTTTTCCTTCATCTACCCATAAATTTTGTGGAATCCTTGCAGTCTTCGGGGACTTTTGTCCCTGAATTCTATCTTCAGAAATTATTTTTTCAAATGCTTCAGTAACAGATTCTCCAGTTTTATTCTTTAATGGAATAACCCAAGCATATTTACTAAATATATCAATAACGGTTAACAAGTACTTTACTCCTTTATTATATTTTGAAAAAGCTTGCATGTCAACTAAATCAGCTGACCAAGTATCATCAATATCATTAACTATCACTCTTCGTTTCCTAAATTTTCTTTTAATTGGTTTGTGTAATTCTTCTGCTAATTCATCGCTCCATGTGATTCCGGGGGTATACTCTACCCCCTTTTCCCGTTTTTTGATTTTTGTCCCAACCCAAGTTTGTATTTCGTTTTGATAGCTGGTTTTACAACTAAATGTTTTGCAATCTTTTCTCCAAATGTTTTTGATTTAGTTTTATTTAAGTTGGAAAGCATTTTTTTGTCACATTCACTTTTACTTAGTCTTGAGTCATAGCAAAAATCATGATTCATACATACTGCATCCAGTTCATTGACAGGGGGTCCATTATCTAGGGGATTTCCTGGCCCACAATAATTATATCCTGGAAGTGTTAAACCTTTCTTAGGTAACAAAGGTAACATTGCTTTATGGATATCTAATTTACCTCCAGTTTTGTTTTTAACGAATTTTGATTTCGTTTTTCCGCAAGATTTACATTTTGCTTTTATCATTAGCCTCCCGTTTTTTGCTGTAACAAAGTGGGGATTTACATTATCAGTAAATCTTCTTTCTTTCAAACAATATATTTTATTTTGTAAACTCATCTATATCATATGTATTTAAATTTAACTTTAAAACTTTTAATTGGGTTTGAAACCTGTGGATTTTAAATTGTCCGGCATTGGTCAGTCTGGACCGAGGGGTCAAAAGGTTAAGTGGGGTCAAAGTGCCAAAACAAACAATTACTATACTACTGTCCGGGCTGTAACTCTGCCATCCATGAAGGGAATTTGAAATAACTTGGCAAAAATGTTTACCATAATAAGACAACATGTAATGCATAAGATCCATACCCCTAGCTACAAGGCCAAGATCACGCTTAGACGTAAAATAACGGGGTCTATTCATGTCCGGTCCGGTCCTGTCCATAACTGTGCCATCCATGAAGGGATTTTGAAATAACTTGGCATACATGTTTACCATAATGCGTTAACATGTTATGCGTAAGACAAAGATCCCTAGCTCCAAGGTCAATGTCACACTTAGAATTCAAAGGTTAACATTTTCTGTTTCTTGTCTGATCTATAACTGTCATTTATCAAGGGATTTTAAAATTATTTGGCACAAGTGTTCCCCATAATGAGTTAAATTATCATGTGCAAGACCTAGACCCCTAGCTCCGAGGTCAAGGTTGCCTGTCCGTGTAAATTCTGGTCCTGGCTGTAACTTCAACATTCATAGGTGTATTTAAAAATAAAATGTTAACAATATTGAGGTGTGTTGTCTCTCAGGTCAAGGTCACAAAATGATTCAAGTATTCTGGCATATTTTGCGCAGACAACTGTAGCATTCTTGGGCACGCTTCGGGGGCATTTGTCACAGTGACCATAATTTTCAGTTTCAGAGCATAGCTTTAAGACTATAAATACGTAGTTTAACAATTAAATCTCCATTTACTTATTCTTATGCGTGTAATTACAGTAGTTTCCCATTTTCTGACGTACATATTCATACAATAATACAAGAATAAAATCTGTAAGACCCTTATAGACTTAAGCCTTATTTACTTCATCTAACATGCTAAAATTTGAAATATATTAACATCTATTTACATCCGTTACCCTCTCCACGACACCAATTTGTTTCTCTGTCTGTCTTAAATAATACACAAAAAAACCGGTTCATTCTAGATTCAGACATTTTACATAATATTTACCAATAGTTTAAATAGTTTAAAACACACTCCATTTGTCTCACTGGTGTTAGTTTCTACCCAACGTCCCCTGCAACTGCAGCAAATGATGTTAATTTAGCCACAGCAAGAAACACACACACATTGCCCATTATTGTACTGATGCTATACACTTTTGCGTGCCCAAGACTGCCGCACCAGATGTTAATACGAACCACACCATTGAGTCGAATTGATGAGAGAGAAAAACACTTCAAAGGGCATACCATCTCATATTTTAAATTTCACTGTTAGGAGACCTGAAGCCCTACTGGTAATCTTTTCCAAATTAATTGCTGTGTAAATTATCTAATGTTAGGCCGGACTCAACATAAATTTATTAACAACTTGTAAACATTCATTGCCGTATGTAAACCGATATTGTTTACCTTCTGAAATGGACAACATTACTTTTACTAGTGTGTATATAGATAAGATTTCTGGTAGACAAGTTTTTCATCTACAAGATCTTTTTTCACTAACAGCAATTAAAACATTGATTTACTACTGTACATCAGCATTGGTAAAAAAGGGCTATTGTGGTCAGCTGTTGAAAGAAAATAATCTTTTCATTGCATTTTGCTGCAAAATTCGTGATTAATTCAAGTACCATTTTTTTTCCAGATAATATCTATCGCATAAATATTACCCATTTATCGCTATCACAGTAGAGAGCTTGTATGTTTAACAGTGTTTATAAATTAACTGCTTGCAAATCTGAGAACAAAATAGAAGAATAGGGCAAACATAAGCTCTAACTGGAGAAATGATTTTTATTGTTTTGTTGGGTTTATCGTCTCTCCGACACAATTATAGGTCATAAGGCGATTTTCCAGCTTTGATGGTGGAGGAATACCCCAGGCGCCTCTCCTTGCATTATTTTATCTCTATCGGGCACCTGGGTAGAACCACCGACATTCCGGAAGGTAGCTGGATGGTTTCCTTACATGAAAAATTCAACACTCCGAGTGACGCTCGAACCCACAGCGAAATGAACCACTCGACTAGGGATGCCCTTAGATGGGAAAATGGTTTAAAGTAATGTCGCCATAAATACTTTTGAGGAAAATTGCCACAGTGACACGCGTTACTGTAAATGCCATTAAACCTTGAAAACTGACTTTATCAAGCTGAAACTTGGTACTTTTCATGCAAAAAATGTGACTGGTACTATATAAATGAAACTGACACTGTTACATGTACAGAAAACCACTTTATCTTAAAGGAACGTAAGTTCTAATTACTGGTACTGATGATAAACCCGGACAGATGATAAAGTCGACCACCTTGGAAATATTCGATTGCAATAGGTTATTTATAAAATTGAACACACCATCTAATAGTTTCCACTTACAACACCAGCTGATGTAAACAAAAACAAAATTGGTAAATATCCTGTATAAATAAATGACTTATATAAATTTGTATAAAAAATATTTATCCAAAATTACTGGGGAAGAGGGTGGTTTTTTTTGCGCATGCTCACTGTCGAAACATGAAGGCCTGACATTTGTTATCTTTTCATTACTTGATCATGAATGACTGTTGCAGCTTTTTGGGGGAAAGTTTCAATATAATAATACCAAGAAAATTTTGTAAATGACAAAGTGTTCGAATTTATCATCAGTCAACGTTCATACAGTCCCCTTTTTACATACCCCTTTCAGGCCCTCACTTCGTGTGAGTTTGCTTACTAAATATAAATTTGAATTATGTAAAGTTTTCAGCAAAGGTTAAGCTTTATTTTGATACCGACCATTGATTTCAATTTTGCAGAAATAAAAAAGTTACAGGTTAAAAACCTCATTTTCTGTTCGGGTTTATCATCAGTACCAGTAAGTATTCAAGCGCATTTCCGGGCTAGGAAGATAATGGCGGAAAGAAAAAGTCCTCAATTTTTCAAGCTAAATTTTATGTAAATCAGTTCCTGTTTTTAGTTCATTTTGGAACGCATCTTGACATTTTGCTAGAAGAATGTCAAGGAGATGTTTTGCATTTATAGAAAAGTAAACAAGACCTTATTACTCATGCGTTCATACTCACATTTTAGCTGCCAGTTTGGAAGATATTCCATATAGTGTAGACCTGTCAAACAAACAAACTCTCTTAGAAGATACCCCTACTTTTCTTGGTGTTTTTGGTGGTTCATAAGTCACTTAAGAACATAAGGCTAGTAATTTCTTTGTTTTTAAATTGGGCCTGGCTATGATTTACAGCTCTCAGAAAATTGTTAATTTTATATCGTACTTATAGCAAATCCATTTACTACTGTATAGCCTGTAAGTATATATCACGAAACACAAATATCACGATCGACAAGTATGGTGACCGTGATCGACCGATCATAAAGTTTCCTTCTGTTAAAGAAAACGTTAATTATTGATAGGATAGTTAAAGTTTATATCTACTATAATAGTGAATATTTATTATGAAGAAATAATATCTAAGTTGCCATTTTGTTTAGTGGATATTTCATTCTACTTACTCATTACAGGTACGCAAATGTAATATCTCCGTACGTTGGGTTTTTAGTTTTAGGTAGCAAGGTACACTTAGATGCGAAAATTTTGGGCACGGACGTTCTTACATGTAGCGAGTCGCAATATTGCACTTCCCCTATGAGCAAAATTTGGGTGGCTATTTTATAAATTGCGTGCATGTTTTATGCTTTTAATTAATGGCAAGATCAGGATTCTCATACAAGAATAAAGAAAGTTATCAAAGCGAAAGGTTTACATCATCCATAAAAAATAGCGTGCCAAAATCATCAATTTTGCACCTTTTGAACAGTCTACAACAATCCCGCTGCAAGAACACTGTCCAATTTTATTGCATTTCTTTATTTAATAGTCCTTACTGAACGACAGGTCATAAACGGAATGGGGGCCCATCCAGCTCGTTTTTTCGGAAAATAACGAAAATGTTCCTGAGTATCAATAAACAAGCACAGAACCCTTCCGTGAATTGAATTTTTCCGCGAAATGGTGTCTCATTGATCATACAAAGCTACCAGCAGTTAGTTTTCCAACTGACATCAGAATTTTACATGTATCGGCTGTATAAATTTTCCAAAGAATTAATAATCATTATCTCTCACCTTAATTTACAGACATCCAAAATCACGATGTTCTCTTTATAACAAATATTGACGGGGGCCAAAATTCGAAAGTGTACCCTGCTACCTTATACTGATTAACATGAACTAGGTCAGATTAGCGTTAGAGTTGTTAGCGTTTATTATAAACGTAAGGTAACTAATAAAATGAAACAGACAACAGACGGTGGTCCTTCACTTTGTCATATAAATGTACAGTGTGTTAACTTTAAACTCGAAATGTAAACTATCATCTAGCTGTCTGCTATCACAAAGACTGTTTGGGTTTATCAGGTCATTTATCATGAATGAATAAACTACAACAATAACCATATCATTTGTTAAAAAGGATATGTTTTCGCGTGAATGCACATTGCACATTTGTTTGAAAAAAAAAATATAAGAAAGAAAAATGTTACTTTCAGAAGATGTATATAAAATCAATTTCAATCAGCTGAAATACAAATATGGTATAATCAGGTGGTTTTAGTGACAAAAGTGCTCCAGAAATCATTTTATGAGGGCCGGCATGTTAACTCCCGAAGACAACATATTTGTTGAAGCTTTAACCTTACCGGTTACTTTGATAGCTGTCTCCAAAAAATATAACAATGTTTTATGTAAATTAGAGGGGTCAAAAGGTCATGCTATGAAATTCTGATTTTGCGATTATTTTGTGTAGCTTTTATTTCAATGATAATGTACTGGCATTTTTTCTGGAAAAATTGTACACTTAATGTATTATGAAACTATTTTTTGTCATTTAGCATTGATGCAAAAGTTAAAACAGAACATGACAAATAGAAACAATGTCTGAAATTAGGGTCAAAGTCATGCACTTTATCTTTGTACGTTGAGACAATTTCATCTATAGATACTATTAACATGTTATCCGGAAGTGATGAATGGAATTTATTCAAACTTCATACAAAGATTAAGGACATTAAGGAAAAGTGCTTTGTACAAGTACAATAAATTTATCTAGCTTGCTTTTTGAATTATCTCCCTTTATTAAACTAACATATATTATTTCTTTTCCAAAGAATAACTCTAAATTTAACTAATCATTTTTGTTTCACACAACGATAAAGGCCATTAAAAGAAACTGAAGTATATAAAATCATGAGTCTATCTATCTCATTCATTTTTAGATTATCTTCCTATTATAGAATTTAGTTGTCTGCACCATATCGTTGAACATTAAATGACATTGCTTTCTATTCAGTGGTCTAAATAGTACTTACGTTACTGGCACCAGTTGATCGTTACAAAGCTTTTGTCAAAAGGTCTGTGGTACCCTACTTGCTTAAGGGATTGATCAATTGTATAGAAAACATATCAACAAATGGTCACAATCAATACTATAGACAAACAGATTACTATTTACCGTAGTATGTACTTGTTAAATCAGACCTCAGCTCCTTGACACTTACGTTATCGTCAGTATATATCATGTACAGCACAACATATGATCTTTGATAGTTGTATATTCCCTTTGTCTGCATATTTTGTATATAATTCAACACAGATATCTTAAGCAATGTTATAGAATATGGGGTTCCTTTTAAGCTCATCTGATTTTTTTGAAAATTATTGTCATCACTTGATCGTCATCGTCATCGACGTCTGCGTCGACGTTGCCTTGTTAAGTTTTATGTTTAGGTCAGCTTTTCTCCTAAACTACCAAAGCTATTACTTTAAAACTTGCAACTCTTGTTCACCATTAATAGCTGATTATTGACAGCAAGAAACATAACTCTATTCTGCTTTTTGCAAGAATTATGGTCCCTTTTGGACTAAAATATATCAGATTTCTTTTTTTAAGTTATATGTTTAGGTCAATTTTCTCCTAAACTATCAAAGCTATTGCACTCAAACTTGTAACTCCTGTTAACCATCTAAAGCTGACTCTGTATAACAAGAAACTTAACTCCATCCTGCTTTTTGCAAGAATTATGGCCCCATTTGGACTTAGAAAATATCAGATTTTTTGTTCAAGTTTTGTGTTAAGGTCAGTTTTTCTCTTTAACTGTCAAAGCTATTAATTTAAAACTTGCAACTCTTGTTCACCATCAATAGCTTATTCTGCACAGCAAGAAACATAACTCCATTCTGCACTTTGCAAGAATTATGGCCCCTTTTGGATTAAAAAATATCAGATTTCTTATTAAGTTTTATGTTTAGGTCAATTTTCTCCTAAACTATTAAAGCTATTGCTTTAAAACTTGTAAAACTTATTAACCATCAAAAGCTGACTCTGTATAACAAGAAACATAACTCCATCCTGCTTTTTGCAAAAACTATGGCCCCTTTTGGACTTAGAAAATATCAGATTTCTTGGTTAAGTTTTGCGTTTATGTCAGCCTTTCTCCTAAACTATCAAAGCGTTTGCTTTAAAACTTGCAACACTTATTAACCATCAATAGCTGACTCTGTAAAGCAAGAAACATAACTCCATCATGCTTTTTGCAAGAATTATGACCCCTTTTGGGCTTAGAAAATATCAGATTTCTTGCTTAAATTTTGCGTTTAGGTCAACATTTCTCATTAACGGTCAAAGCTATTGCTTTAAAACTTGGAGCAGTTATTCGCCATTTAAAGTTGACTCTGCACAGCAAGTACAGTAACTATACATTGTTTTTTTTTTTGCAAGAAGTATGACCCCTTTTGGACTTAAAATATCATGGGTCTGACAATATTTCTATTATACAGGGACAAAAAAATCAGATGAGCATCTGCACCAGCATGCTTTAATGGTAACGTATGTACCAATACTTATATATATATATATACTTTTGAAAAAAAAATGTACTGAATAACACAGGTATAATTCGATTTCTTTTTATATTTTGTGAGTTCTTATTACACGTCGCTTTAACATAATTTTAATGAATAAATTGCCCCCTCCCACAATTTACTACACTTTGAGCAATGACTGTCTACCACTGAGTACTAGTATATCATGCTTTGTTTAGCGTACCATTTATTTCACCAAATTCTACGTTACATTATAACATTTAAGATTGACAAATTTTCAAAGTTACACAATGAGCATTAAGTTTCAGTGCTTAGTTTACAAGCATCTCTAAATGACTTTTAAATAATTCTTTATGTAAATTACTTTAAAGTGCATTCTTTCACCAGATGCAGCTTATTGGTACATACGTTACTTAATTAGATTATGTCCTTTGTTCATTAAAACTCTCTTTTGATAGAGAGTGAGTAGCGCAGTGGTTAGCAGGCTGAGCTACAACACCAGCGGTCCGGGTTCAGTTCAAGATCGCGGCTGATATCCCGACTAGTGTTCAGTACTGGTACTGTTTCCAGCACTATCGGCCTAGACTTGATGCTGGGAAGGTAAATATCACACCTGCCGTGGGCTGCGCTGGAAATAAGTTGTTCCATCCATTACAGGTGGGGACTTATGTCCACTACCCACTTTAAACAAGAAACTTTACCTTTTCTAAAACTTTTATATCAAATCAAGTAATGTTGTGTTATATAACGATAACCTAGATGAGTTTTCATATAGAAATGCAGTTAAATAGTTCCGAAAGTTTATATAAAATTGACCTATGCTGCTATTCTGCTATCTTCACATAAACAAATTATTGACAATACTGAATATTGTTCTGTAATCATGAGTTCACAAGAACATGTACATGTTTAAGGGACTCCCACATACAGCCGATATCATCCTTACATTATACATATAATGGCTTGCAATTTTTGTTGGTATATTCCACCGACGCTACTTAAATATTCACCACTATAAACAATATGACATGTGCAAATGTCAATGTCACATGCACCCAAATTAAGTTTCCCTTTTTGTTTGTAGATGAAATTACTCCCCTTTTATATCATATAGTATAATAAATGTGTTTTTCATCAGTTTTAGAGCTTATTCAAAAATGAAATTACGATTGGTTCTGATAGCTATATAAAAAAGCTATTAACAATATTACATTTCCAGAATATGAACACAGGCGCAAGTCACAACTTTATTGTATATATAGGTAAAACAGCATTGTTATGATTGCAATACAATACATTAATATGCAGTGTAGATCTGCATTGACCAACACTGGTATTATCATTCACTGTTGTTTTATTCATTGGTACTATATAAATATCTTGCATTTCGTTTGTTTATTAATTACTATCCTTAAATATGATATTATTATAATATTATTTAATTAGATTTTTATTTCTTATTTCTTACCAAATCGAATATAAAAATAAAATCACATTCGTTCTTTTAAATGCAGATATTAACATTTGAAAAAAGCATTCAGCAGTTAAAGATTTCAAGACAATTTTAAAGTACATACCTCTTCATGAATTATATCATATATATAGTTATAATTTATATTTATATACATATGACCATACAGTACAAACCTCTTCACGAATTATATAATACATATTGCTATCATTCATATACATATGCCCCCCACCCCCTACTTTGAAAAGAAAATGCTGTATTAGCATGTGCTTTGTGAAATATGCCCCTAGACGGATGACATTGGTAACAATATATTGTTTGATTTTTACCAATGCCATTAAGGGAAGTTGCAGTGTATAAAAACCTTTTCGACTTATCTTATTTTATCTAATTGAGTTGTCCAGGCTATAACTCTAGAAGTGCTGAAGAGACTTTATTCAATCTGCATACAAAATTAGAGGACATTAAGAGACGCTCTTGTGTATAAGAACTATAACTAATAACACTGTTTATTCATAATAACCTTCCTTTAATTAATATTTGTGTTAGGACAACTCCAAAAGGAGGATTTTGTGAACCTTTTTCACATTATGCCAAGGTACGTTGAGAGGAAGTGTTGCCATCGTGCTTACTTTTTCCAATAATCTCACTTTATCAAATTTATTTGTCCTGAACATTACAAATGGGAAAAGAAGTTTATAGAAACTGCATACAGGGATAGATACATTTACTGGAAAAGGAAACATAACTCTTATATGTCTACAGTTTGTCACTTTTAAGTTGCCCCCTTTTAATACATTTTAAAAGATTTTCCAAGAAATGGTTTACGGGATTGTTTCTTATGAGAACAATTTATGGGATTGTACACCAACAAACTACATTCTTTTATCGTATTAAATAATGCTTGTCCTGAACATAAGTGAAAAATTATTAAAGGTATCAAGTTGACATTTGATTTCACATAATGAGAGGAGATACAATGCAGGAAACTGTCTATACAAGTTGATACCCTTTTTGTTATATTAAGCCAACAAAGCTCTTGACAGTGAACGTTTTTATACGTGCCACTTTAAGAAATATTTTCCGTTAAATGCAATAGAAGGTTAGACAACGTATTGTACATTGAAATCATTTCTATTTTGCGGGGTAAAGGTATTCAACTTTATATAGCTTACATAACTAAACAAGCCTATATCCTGAATCTTTCTAAAGAGTATGCGTTTACTTGAGTTAAAGCCTTATTCGGACACATGACGATTTTTAATCATAGAATGAAATGATATACCTTTCCCTTCTGAAAAAAGACAAGAATATTTTACTTGCATTTTTGTCTGTTGTTTCAAACATTAACATGATTGAATGGTTTATCAATAAAAGTAAGCATTGTTGTAGTTGATAAATTATACCCTTTTATATGCAAGGTTATGTATCTTTTCAGTAGGCAATATGATCATGTTTATTTATATTTCATAGCACTAACTGCGGCCTTTGACATATATTTGTGACATTTAAACTGAGAAGCATCTGTATGATCATACTGATTGCATTAGTTAGATAAAGAATCATCTTGACAAGAAATCAGAAATATTTGGTTAAGTAGTTTCACCCAGAATTAAAGCAAGTCAGATCTGTCCGTAAGACAGCGCGCTCGACTTTTCTCATTGCTTGACTTTAAGTTAGAGCTTTGCCAGTAAAAAAAACTTTTTAAAACTTTTACCAAAAAATCTAAGTTAATAAGGGTATAACTCTGTAAAAATTCAAAACAAAATTAAGGAGTTTGTTTCTCCTGGGGTAGACTTTGATAGTTGATAACTATTAAAAGTTTCAAGTCAATAGCTTTGATAGTAACTGAGAAATTTGACTTTATCAAAAACTTTAACCAAAATTCTTAGTCAAAAAGGGGCATAATTCCATCAAAATTCAAATCAGAGTTATGGGGATTGTTTCTCCTGTGTAGACTTTGATAGTAAATAACTATTGTAAGTTTCAAGTCAATAGCTTTGATAGTATCAAAGATATTTGGCTTTATCAAAATCTTTAACCAAAGGCGACGACGACTCCGACGCTGGGGCGAGTGCAATAGCTCTACTTTTTCTTCGAAAAGTTGAGCTAATAAAGCAACGAAGTGACACATTTAAAACTTTACAACATATCCTGCCAGAAGGTGAACTCCAACAGTATTTCATAATAATATGTATGCAAATATAACATAAAGATTTACTGGGACGTTTTTGATCTGTAAAATAATAGCTTTTCTAAAATTGTATATATAACTTATATATATTGAACAAAATAGCTACGTGCCCCCGATATCTTCAAAAATAGCAAAATATACAGCTTGAAATGTAGTGTACACTTAGAATAATATGTTATTGATAAAATGCCGAACTTTCAACAAAACCAAAACACGTCTCCAGATATAATATTCATTCATTTTACAATTTCAACCAATTTTGACAGGTCATAAAAAGTAAACAAAAATGTTTACAATGTGCATGTACATACTAAAACGCAAACGTATTTTGGGAAGATAATAAAACAACTTCGTAAACTTGCTGTTTCTAAAAACAGCATTCATCATTCGTGTCATATTTAACCATTCGCTAGAAAAAATATTAGTATGAACAGTTCTTATTTTTACAAATAGTATTCACTTGTTTACTAAAACACAGCTTTTATGTATTTTTGTGACTTTTTTTACAAATGGGGTGAGTAAGTAAATTGAATAAAATTATATGTTGGCGTCACTTAATATTTTTGAAATTTTATTATGTTATTAACAACACTTTGTTCTAAAAGTATGCTAAATTTCAAAATTGTTTTTAGAGAATTCGCAAAGATATTGGAAAATTAGCTAATGCGGTTAGCTATTTTGTTCTGTATATATACCCTATGACCTTTAACCTTTATATATGAGCAAACAATGCGTTTTCGAGTGCGAGTCATAATTTATTAATTGGATACAAGTATATGGTTTTTTTAAACCTTTAATTGTTAATCAAATCTTGTATAATGTGAAATTATTCATGAATCATTGCATCAGTGCCGAAAATTATGTGAAAATATCAGTTTTAACGCATGACCTTTTGACCTCTATAATTTGCATATAATGGTCATATATTTTTTGGAGACAGCACCCAAATGAACCAGGGATGTTTAAACTTTAATAAAGTCTTTGTCTCCAAGCATTAACATTCCGGCCCTCATAAACTTTTTTCCGGGGCTAAAACCACCAGACTAGTGTGGCGGGGTCAACACTTTGTTATTTACTGTTCGTTTATAATTGTTTACTAACCGTGTATTATGGTAATTTCATGGTATATTACGGTAGATGTCGGTAGTTAAATAGTTTTGGGTAATAGAAGCAGCGCGTGAAATCAGTCAAGTAGAACAATATCATGCGAATCGTTCACTTTCCACGCACAGTTGATAGCTTGAGCAGCAGCTTAGAGTATTTTAGTTTTTATTCAAATTACTATTGATTGAAGGCACCTTGCAGTATGTAGTACAAGGTACAGGTTTGTAGATATTGTTTTGAAACAGTAGACTAGTTAGCTTGATATTTATAGTTTTAGTGGTGTATTTCGGTTTGAAGTCTTGGTGAAGTTTTGACGCCATTTGAAATTCGCTCAACGGTTGTCAGAATGAGTACTTTTATGCACATGTTGTATAACATTTTAATGTTCTTGTAGCACAGATGCACAGTAACAGCTCGGAGAGCGATTGTGTGTGTAAGCACAGATGTGAGACAGATACATTGTTGAAGGTCACTGATATCATTACATCACTGTAAGTTGTCTTCCTTACATTTGATATTTCAGTCTTATCTTTAAGAAATATTGTATGTACTGTTACTACTGTAATATTTCAGAACAGTTATTTATGGCATTGTAACACCAGTTGCAGTTACAATTATTTGACTGCTCGGAATATGTGTATAAGGTTTATTTAGAGTGAGTTAGGTATGTCAGATGAACCTATATAGTAATCACTAATTTACCAGCCTTTTATTATTATTTTTATCATTTATAATTCTGAGTATATTGTGGTAATATTATTTATATAGATGTATTTATATGTTTTTGTGATATAGGACCAATACTACAATACTACGATAGACTGAATACAGATATAAAACTGAACCGGAGTTGTTGTCCATTACATCACGCAAGAGGTAACACTAGTATAGAGGAATCTATACGAATGTAAATCAATAAGAAGATTGTAAAAATACTTACACGTTGTTACGTTTTTACTTGTGTCATGTTTTACTTCTATTTTTCCTTTAGATGCCCTTGCGTTTATACAACGTACATCACGTGACAACATTAAATGTTGAAATTTGGCAAACAGTTAGGTTTTTACATTTTCAGATTTTAAAGATCTTTAAGTAATTTTGAATCCCCCTGTACCTGCATATTGTATATGTACCTTGGTTCAGTCTGGTCTAATCAGGTTACATTGTGATTTTAGTCACATGTACAATAGCTGCCTATATTAGGTTAGTAGGGGAGTTTTAGAAATAATTTGAAAGGCAAGCTTAGCGAGCCTTCTAACCCTGCTAGATACTGTAACGTGATCATTAATCAAATATCCGATCGAAAAAATAGATAAAATGTTTCAACGTCTGGTGACCCCAATTTTTGGTATCGTTTGAAAGAGTTGTATCTGCTGAACAAGAATTAGTTAATAAGATTACCATAATAATATGTATGATTTTCTACAGTCATGGGTTTTACTGCGAAATGATAAATCTTACACTGTAATACCGGTAACTGTATTTCTGTTGAAGTACCATAAAAGTATACTGTAAAAAATAATTCTATAACATATTTTGCCTTTAAATTTATGTTTTCTCTTTCAGTGGACAATACCTTAATTTTTATTTTACACGTTTAAATTAATAACTTTTTTCCCGCAGTTTAACTGAAACAAACTGAACGAACTGAAAAAGGCCTATTAACAGAAATGACGCTTTAAAGGCGAACAGTAATTTAGTTTGATTATCAGTAGCGTAATGCATTATGTTTTCTTTTAAACATATTTTGAGTTGAGCAATATACTATGATGAACAGAGCGCAGCTATAAAGGTGTTTATGTTTTATACACGTAAAGCTACTAGGCATGTACTGTTGAACCTTATCATGCCAGTAGATTGATGCTGTATTAGGTTAGTAGCTGTTATATGTGCATAATAAATGGGTAACTTATGTGATTTTTTTTTTCAAACAGTTTGTTTTAAATCTAAATGTTCTATATTATCGCCAGCTTGGCCTCAGTATTTCCATATATAGTTACAGGCAAACTAATAGCAAATAGTTAAAATAAACCAAGTAGCTGAATTATTACTTTTATAAAAAGGAAAGTTTACATGCCTGACCTTCATTAATTATAGTTAAGATTCCGAATACTTTTAAGGAAAATCCAGTAATGCCGAACAATAGAGCTGCAGAAAATACCCCTTATTATTAGGGAAAGATGTTGATCTTCACTTCATTTGTATTTTTTTGCAACAGTTAAATACGAACTGTCAGAAAATCGAAACAAACAACAAAGAAAATATGACCAGGAGAGAAAAAAATGGACAAGTGTACAGTGCCTAAAATTCAACCGTCCCTATTTAATTTGTATAGAGTTCAAGTGATTATTATTCTTTATTTACTGAAATATATCCAATTTTGACAAATTTTACTGTTCACAGCATATTCGAAATAAAAAAGCAAATGAGACCTTGACAAGTGTAACTAAACAATTCAAACTTGAACATAAATAAACTCACATATTTTGCAGGTATGCACTTTGTTTAACATACATTTCTGTTGAAGAAACTGTTTATACAAGGGAAAACATAGATTAAAGTGTGTAGCATGTTTAATTCATCTACTGTTTTATAAAAGGTTGTGATAAAATTGTTATCAACTGAAGATTATCGCCAGTACTAATAAATACCTAATTGTGAAATATAGCTTTGTTTGATAAAATACTTTAGGTATTAATCCATAATGATTTTTTTCAAATACAAATACAATATACAAAAATGGACAATATAAAACTCCCACCACTTACTCACTTTAAATATTATGCTGAGCATGGGAATTGTAGTCAGTTAAATTCGTAAAATGCATAATTTGGAATTATTACATGATTTATTTTTTGTCAGAGATGATCAAGAGACCACATGAGCCAAAAGGGGTCTTCATCGAACATGTAAACCTGGAAAGTCGTCATATTACCTATAACTCTTTCGATATTACAGTAAACCCAAACAAAAGCAAAAAACGAAGCAAATTATATAGTTCAAATGGTCGTAAATGGTAGGTTATAAATGTACCTTCGAGATATTGCGTGATTTTTCAAGAAGTACGGTTCATACTTTAAAAGGTAATATACAGTGTTACTGTCTTCTTCTCTTTCAGGTAAATCACTTAATGGATTTAAAATATATTAACTGTTTTCTATACTTTACATTTTGAATTGATTGCAAATGAAGTGGCATGGTTTTACTTTTGTATCGGTTGAATGGCTACAGAGGAAAATACCTATTTTCTACGATCCTTTTTACTCCTCGTTGAAGGTGGTTTATATAGTTCAAGGGAAACTTTAGGACGAGAATGTCAAAAGGCAGGTGGAAACCTGGACGCGCTACTGAAACAATGTGAAAACAAACTGAAGCATGAATTTCACGGGAAGCATTATGATAAACTTTTCCCCCAATATGGTACAACTGATATTAACAAATGGGACTTACAACTGTCAGTTGGTGTGCTGATCAATGTCTTTGGACGTAGTCTTTCCTTGACTGAAAAGCAGAAATTACGTGCCTTAAGAGATTTGAG
Organism: Mercenaria mercenaria; assembly: GCF_021730395.1. Classification (NCBI taxonomy): domain Eukaryota; kingdom Metazoa; phylum Mollusca; class Bivalvia; order Venerida; family Veneridae; genus Mercenaria; species Mercenaria mercenaria. Next base: position 14,037 of record NW_026460024.1, on the reverse strand, counting down.
AAATGAGATATACATGCATTGTGCCTCTGCTTCTCTTGACCAAAAGAAATATGAAGAAGTGCAGGAAGAATTAGAAGACATTATAACCACTTTGGCAGCGACATTTGACAAACCTGTACGAGATCGTTGTTCCGCATACATAACACAGTTTGCTACAGGGCCATTAGACGGTAAGTATGTATTTTTATTTTTTACCATGTACAAATTGTATTGTTTGTACATACTCTAATTTGTAAAAGTTTTTTGTCATAGTTTGATGTCTAGTTCTACGCACAAAGTGTGGTTTTAAAGTCACAGCGGTGAACGCCGAGTTATTCAGTAGGCAACCATTTTACGCGCCCATTGACAAAGGAATTTCCTTTTTAAGTTTCTATGTTATGCTTCGAATGTTTAATCTTAGTTCTTTTTGTCGAAATTGAACATTATGCTTGGTGGAATATTTTCAAAAATTAAGAAATTACAAGTCGAAACGTCAGAAAATAGTTAAATCAACATGTGATATTTCTGAACAGTTCTGTTCACGCAATTGTATTCATACTATAATGATCTGTTTTTATTTCAGGAGTAAAACCATCTATAGCAACGTTGAATGGATTTAGTCAAACATGTCAGAAAAAGCTCAAAAGTATGATACACGTAATCCAAAGAACAAAATACTTTATTACTATTTTTCACAAGGCCTATGGCAGCACCTTCCTGCAAAAAAAAAACAAAAACAACAACAACACTAACACGGTGGGGAAACCACGTGACTAAATCGGATAACGTGCACGCAAAAGTGCTAAAAATAGGCCCGCTTCAGGTATGTTTTTTCACTATAACTTTTTTGATACGGAATTGTTTTAAACGAGATAACGTGCATAAACCCCGCAATAAAAAGTTCTTTCAGCGGATATATGTAACTTGATGAAACCCCCTCCCGTTTTTACGTAATCCTTGCCCAACCGATTCGAAAGATGCAAAATATTTTGGTAACGAACACGTCTGTTCACAAGTTACGCATCTAGGACTTATTCTGCAGAGAATTTTCGCTGCAATGTAGGTTTAGAATAAAGCTTGTCATTGTCCAAAGTCCTGTACCAAATTTTTAACATGACTATTCATGAATATTGAAATTATCGTAAGACAAAGGGTGCGGTTACGTACACGTTGCGGTTTTCAGGAGGTAACGTACACGTCATTTTTTCCCAGAGGATAACGTACACGTCAAAGACTATTTATCACGCATGTAGAACATCTTTGTTTTTAAATGACTGAATTGTAAACATTTTGATATTGTTAAAAAAGATGCAGATGCTGGGAATAGGCTGTTTTTCTTTCGATAGGCTATTATGTACAGAAATGCTACAGTGAAAATGAGCAGCAGTTGGAATTTTATGTTTTTCTTTCGATAGGCTATTATATACAGAAATGCTACAGTGAAAATGAGCAGCAGTTGGAATTTTATGGTCTAAACGTGTATGTTATTTTGACAAGTAGACATTGTTAGCAGTTTCCATTTTAAATGTCAACTTGTTTTCTTTCCAAATATCAAAAGTCGATTAGGTTTCTGGGAATAAACCATATAGTTTTGTCTGTCAGCGGTGTTTAATCAAATCCATGTGTTCAAATCTTTTTGATGACCCGTTGAACTGTAAACATTTTTTGGTATTGTTAAAAGATGCTGGAATTAGTATTAATTCCGACCGATAACTCGAACGAATAACATGTTTGATAACCATGATTTTCTTCATTAAAACATTTCAATACAGAAAATCTTTTTGTATAATATGACAGCATGCACTTTATTTGTATCATTGACAACATTTTTCAGTTCAGTTATGCATGGGACCATAACAATCAACCAATAATATAAACACGTTGTCGTTTAAACTATCGTGCGGGAGTAATATGTTATTCTTTCTGGAGGTTAGTGACATATCATTTTGCTGGTCAGCTAGATATTCATTTAGACCTCCTTACTGAAACAACATATCAGTATTGACCTAAATTTAGCATATCTAAAGACTATAGCCATTCCATGATTGATTAAGTTATAAATGCTGACATATTCTGATAATATTGATCTATAAATGCGTCAACTACATTCAAAGCTTTAAAATAACAGACTCGGTTAAGTCACAAAATCAAATATCTTATATGTTTTGATAATGATTTCATTTTTTTCCTAATTTATTGTACATGTATAAACATTAAAGAGATTATAATTAACTATTAAACTAAACTAAGCTATATTGGATTGCGATTTTATAAAAATGTGAGTATTTTTAAACAAGTACAGATAACTTAGACAGTTTTTGTGTCGCCTGCTACAAAGTAGCTGCGACATATAGGTATCACTTTTCCGTCGTCTATCTGTCTGTCCGTCTGCCGACTGATAGGCGTCCGTCACGCTTCTTGTCTGGAGCATAACTCAAGAAGTATTAATGGTGCTAATTTGTTACTTCACACAATGATAGAACACAATGGGAGGATGTGCAGTATCGAAGAACCATAACTCTAGGTAGTCCCATTTTTCAGTTATAAAAATCCATACAATAATTTAATACAGTTGAGTACTGATTTCATAAATATCAAATGGATAATTTGACCTGTCGAGGAAACACAAAGTTACCTTCTTCGCAAGGCCACTCATATCAACCACGCATGTGTACAGTATTTTAACATTATAGTACCAGATCATCATTGACATAAGTATTCATGTATCTTTAAGCCTTTGATGATATGTTGGAACTTTTTAAAAGTGTTTAATGTTATGGAATACAGTACATGGGCGTACCCTAATATTAGGAGCCTGGCCAAAGTTGTTGTGAAATGTTGACGGACTGGAAAGCCCGCCATCGAATAAAGATTCCTTTGAAATTTAGATTTTAAGGAAACCTTTATTTTCACGTTTTATTTTACTCTTGAACAATGTTACCACATACATTTATGATCCGTCTCCGTTGTCAAGTGCTTAAGGTCGCTTATCTCAAGTCGCTGTAACCTCTTACTGATAGACGGTCATGAATTCGAGCCCCTCGCTAACGATATGCAGCCTGACCGGGACTCAAATCCGGGGCCTTTTGCTTATAAGGCAAAAGCTCTACCGACTGAGCTTACGAGCCACTTACACATTTCCCCAACATTAGTAATTAGATTCGATCTAGCGCATACACCCCTGCAACCATAATTTCAGGACTCCAACGCTAAGGATAAATCATAACATTACAAGCGCTGTAAGACTTTCCATGCAATGTTGCCACGTTCAAACGTTATGTGGGAAAGTTGACAGTTGCTTATAGAGAATGGGAGTCTAGTACTTGCTGTGGCATCATTTTAGTCGATTCTTGATAGAAAAAAACTTAAAGTGTATAGGTTTCTTTAATAATTTATAATTTTAGATCGATTGTAGAGTAAAATTCATACACATTATATCGTCCACTCTCCATGACTGTTTCCTTGAGTTCTGCCAGTACTCGCGAGGAACGAATGCATTGTGATGGTAGCAGTCAAATACAGCGGACGTAATTCGAACCCGCGGCCGCCGGGCTACAAGTCCAACGCTCTACCCATACATTATCATCTTAGATTTAGACTGATAAATTAAAAACAGATTTTGATGAATTGAATATATCCGAACTTACCGATGTCTGGTTAGATGGGCTTTAGAAGAGTAGTTTTTCCCACAACCGTGTAAGGACACGCTCCACTGTGTCTCTTCTCGTGCTCTTTAAATTACTTTTTCTCCGAAAAGACTTTCTGTACTCCTGGCACATTTATTCATTCTCCATGCTATAAATAGATAATAATTATGATAGTTTTAATGCTGTTACCCTCGGTGCAACAATGATAACTATGTGCGTATTAAATGTTAATACTTATTTTTGTTTGTCTTTGATTTACGTCCTCTTTCAAACGTCATAATCATATGGTGCGGACAACTAAACTAACCATCGTTACTGGAAAGAACAAGTACTAGGCTTCCATCCCCCGTAAACAACTGTCAACATTTTCACTCAAAGATACATGGTCGGTTGCGCATATGATATATTTAGAGCAAAATAATTTCAAAATTTTATCATTTTACCTTTTTATGTATAGATATACAAGAAACGTTTAAAGAGCAGTAAACGTATATTTATTTCCAAGTTAGGGTGAGGAATGACGCTGCTCATTTTCACTGTAGCATTTTTGTGTATATACTAACCTATCGAAAGAAAAACAACCTATTTCCAGCATCTGCATCTTTTTTTAACAATATCAAAATGTTTACAGTTCAGTCATTTAAAGACAAATATGTTCTACATGCATGATAAATAGTCTTTGACGTGTACGTTATCCTCTGGGGAAAATGACGTGTACGTTACCTCCTGAAAACCGCAACGTGTACGTTACCGCACCCTTTGTCTTACGATATCTTCAATATTCATGAATAGTCATGTTAAATATTTGGTACAGGACTTTGGACAATGACAAGCTTTATTCTAAACCTACATTGCAGCGAAAATTCTCTGCAGAATCTGTCCTAGATGCGTTACTTGTGAACAGACGTGTTCGTTACCAAAATATTTTGCATCTTTCGAATCGGTTGGGCAAGGATTACGTAAAAACGGGAGGGGGTTTCATCAAGTTACATATATCCGCTGAAAGAGCTTTTTATTGCGGGGTTTATACACGTTATCTCGTTTAAAACAATTGCGGATCAAAAAAGTTATGGTGAAAAAACATACCTGAAGCGGGCCTATTTTTAGCACTTTTGCGTGCACCTTATCCGATTTAGTCACGTGGTTTCCCCACCGTGACTAAGTTAGCTCGAACAGACTCAGTCACACCAAATCTGTTAAAAGTCAACCACTACTTTGGCTCAGTGTTAATTTTTTTCTTTTCCTTTTGAGTCATGTTGTCCATTTAATATTTGTGTTCAAAAGTTCCACTTAAGCCGGTGCGTGACAGGGGACGTATGTGTGTTGGGGGTGGAGGGGGTGGAGTTACACACACAATTACCCCTTATTATCACCCAATAAGTCTGTTAGTTGTGTTCTGTGCTTCTAAAGGATTTTCTTATAGATTTAATAATCGTATCACTAAGTGGTTAAAGTTTCTGATTTCCATCATTTCAGTTGGCTTACATACAGAGCTGGTTGTAGGTGGTCCATCGGATTATTGGATAAATCTGTGTGAACATACTCTTGATACGATATTAAACAATGCAGAAAGCATGGCAAGTGAAGGAGCTGGGTTTGAAGAAATAGAGAAAAATGTCAAGAAACAAGAATGTTGTATTCAAAGGAAGTAAAAAGGCGTGCATTATTTTTGGTGTTTGAGTGTAACAGCTATGACGACGCTCTTCTATTTCTACAAACATTGGACAGTCAGGAGTTTAGGGATCACTTACGTAGGATATCAGACGCATTGTTGAGACACTATCAATTTTACGCCGCAATATCTATCTCAGCCAGCGTTAGAACAGAGTTCTTGCAATCTATACTGATAGATATTTTAAGTAAGTACTTGTGTAAAGTTGTATACATAAGATTAAACATTTAAATAGACATACTCTCTGCTAAAATAGAAAGTATAATTTTACTCTTAAAATGAAAATGCAGTATTCGTGTATGGCAATTCTTTGCAACAGGTAGGCAAGGTATATTTTTATATTCATTTATTATTCATTTAATACGATTTTTCTGCTATGGAAGTTTGTGTGACCAATGTTATCTGCAAATGGAACTTGTTGTGATTAAAGTTATTCTAAATCATCATCATGCACTTACAATATTCAAAGGTTATTTATTACATGTTACAGTTAATTACAAATGCGAAGCACTAGCACTAGACCAGGAAAAAAACAGTGAATGTTATACCCTACACTACCCTTGGTGTACTATATAGGAATCATGGTCATAAATGGGATAATGTACATACACATTAGAGTGGCGCACTTCTCACCTAAAATGCACAACTCGGTAAATGGGTACTATTCATCTTGAACAATTGGTGAGTTATCGTCACATGTCACATTGCCTTAATAGAAAAAAACATGGATGAACAACCCAAATGTAGATCTGATCTAGATAAAAAAGCAATTCTAAATGGCTTATACAGAAACATATGTCAATCGTTGTTTTGCGATATGTGTTCGCTGGAATGTGTATATGCAACATATAAATGTGCAATGTGAATTAATAATGTGTACCACTGGATGATTTTAAATTCAAAATCATTTCTAAAATGACTTTTATTCATCATTTGGAGTTTAATTGTGTAACTGTTATATTTTACATCCTTTCTTGTTTGTGTACAATTTGCCTAACATATGTACACATCAGTTTCTTTTAGACCGGCAGTTTATTTGGGGCCGACCATTTGATATTCTGGAGTGGGTGCGGGGGCATTGTCTACGATTAAAAAGAAATAGATTTGTTTGAAAAAATATTCATGGCTCTACATAATAAACAAAAATCTCTGACTCCCAAATCATTGAAATAATGTCAAATAAAAAAAATCTTTACTTTGAATTGCTTTTAATATATCATAATTACTATCATAATTACAAGGGCCATATTGTATTATTTGCCCTGAATAGTATAAACGAAACCGGTAGGCAAATATAATTTAACTCATGTAATGTTGTTTATTTTTTCTTTATAATATACTTTTGCATAAATATATATAGATATTTGTTGTCTTGAATATTTAAGATTGTTTTTTAGAAATGTCCAGTTCTGAGGAAGTCGGACACAGGCATTTAGAAATTTCATCGGAAAATGACGATCATGCAAAACTGATGCAAGGAACAGAAGAGGAGTTCAGTCAGAAGGCAGAAAACAAACATCCGCTTAGGCTTGATCTGGAATGCACTTCAAAGAATGGTCTTCTTCATATTTTGAATTCCTTCAAAGACGATGACTTCTCGGGCCACCTTAAAAGTGTAGCAGACAAAGCATTTTGGAACAAATATCATATTGAAGGCATCTTTAGATGTTGACGATGTCATGGCAGCTATTGAAGAAGCAGGTATGAATCATTATTGATACTTTTTGTGTTTTATAAATTCTATTATATTGAAAACAATCATATGGGACTGGTTTATCAAATATATCTTCTGTAAGTGTCAACAACTTCTTAACTTGTGTTTCTTCTCTTTGAAGAATTAAACGCTAAGGGGATATCTATTATGTAAGTTTTTAATTATTACAGTAAGAATGTTTTTATTTCAAGCTTCCAGAGACAGTACACGATGTATGGCTTTACAACACGACTCAGAAGCAATAGACTTGCATGAAGACAAATCAGAATTTGATTTTTCCTCAGGTAATAATCTTTTAACTATAAGTTTTGATGATTTATTACACTGCACTAAACAAGTGTCAATTGTGCCCAGTATTAGAATTTCTTCTTACTTTCATTTTTAAAAGAAAGTTGACTATTTGCACACCTCCAGAACACAACGAATTACTAATCAATTACCAAACATTTAAGGAGGAACCACACTATAACTTTTTTTCAGAGCCCACGTTATTGACTGGTACCAACAAAAACTGGAAGATATTTCTGATTTAGATCTGTATATATTTTTACGTTTAATGCATCAGTGACGTTTCCATGACGTCGCAGACATGACCACTTCGCACACTTTTGACGTCAGATATACGGGGACAAAATCTGCCTTGAAATTATTGTACCGGCAATATTTTTTAACGTAAACCCATAAATTATACATGAAATGAAAGCTGATATGAACCTCCAGACGATGATTTAATCGGAATTGCTCTACGTTTTCGCGTAATAAAATGAGAGCCAAAAAACGAGTTTTCTTTTTACTTAAATTTTCCACAAAAAATAGCTTCGCTCAGCATTATGAAAAAATCCATCCGTAATTTTTTTACCAAAATTGAATATGTTTTACACTACGTTCTGTAAATACATAGTAAAAAAACAGAAAGTTTTACCGTGCCGTTTTATGGCTATAAGAACTTTTTAAGCATCACTACAGTAACATTTTTCGACGCTGAAACAAATGACGTGAATGTGAAGATATGGCCCTTAAGGTTAGGCAAAAAAGATTATTTCTGTTAACATGCTAAAAAAGTAGGGAAGGTAGCTAAGGTGCCGCCAGTTTTTATTTACACAGTTACAATTAACTGTAATATATTTATTATTAGGTATAAGGCCATGTCACGGTTACAAAGTAGGTTCGAAATGGCTTTTTTGACCATGTCTGGAAGGATTTCGACCCAGCTAGGTCCCTTTTGACTTTAGCTTGTACCCTTTTAATACATGGTGGACTAGGTATGGGTCCTGGCTACGGATTAAGACCATGTTTGAAAACCTGGGTGAGCCATGTGTCAGGGGATGTAATACATGGAGGAACGGTATTGTATTAAATTCATACTAAATTTCAGCTGATAATTACACTATGTTACATTTTGACCCTTGTTCGAGTCTCCACACCCCAGGTACCTACCTATACCATATATAAATATGTTTGTAGATGCCTTAGCTTTACATTTTAAGCTACTTACAAGTCCATATGATGCCATCAGAGCTAAGGACAGGTATCAGGAAATGACCAACTTGTTATTTGCAGTAGGGTGCTGGCCAAGACTAAGCTGGCCCGCCCCGGGGAGCCGTCCGTGAGAATTGCTCCAATGGTGTCATTAGACTCGGTGAAGGTAGTGCTTGAGTTTTCAGGACTGCATTGACTGCTCTGAAAAGTTCATATTTTGAGAATATTACCTGAATTTGACCTATGACCTTGACCCCTAGTCGACCGGGTTCGAACCTGACGTGGCCTGTTTTCTCTAGGTACTTGCTTGCCCTTCGCAACAAGGTATCATTTATTAAAATCGGACACCAGGTTATGAAGATATGACTCCTCTGACAAGGCCAGCCCATCTATTTAATATATGAAGAAGTATGCATATTTCCACAAAAAATGATACATTTTGAGACGGTCCTCCGACGAAACCGTCGGCGATAAAAATATACAAATTACATATCTGTTTAGACAATGTTAGATATAATTTATAAAAATTAATTCATTAAAATATCTTGTGTTTGTTACATTCTACAATTATGTGAAGTTAATGAAAAACACTGCCTTTTACCGTACGAAAAAGTACGGAAATACAGCTTTTCTCCTAAATTACGTAGGGACGGACGAAAAGATGTTGTCTTATTTGTCACAAACATTCAAATTTTATCATTTTTTGTCAAAACAAGTTTTAATTTGCAGTTATTCGCCAAAGTAAATACTTTATAAGCACTTTTTCCTTATTTTACGGCAAATATTTTAAGCCAAAAATGGCAAAGTTCAGCAAATGTTGCCGACGGCGTGCTCACGGAAAAGACAATTGTTTTTCATATTCGATTAGACAATATTTCCAACTACTTATTTAAAGAAATTTCAGTTTGATATCTTACTCTTAACGCTCATTATAATAAAAAGAAATTGATGAATTTTTCGAAAAAATGCGACCAAGATTAGCGTTATACGGTCCCTATAGCAAGTCTACAGATTGTACAGACGGACAAAACTTACATAAAACTATTTATTTCCATAGAAATAATTGATATTCGCCAAAACGTGTTACTTAAGAGCCTCAGTTGATGTAAAATATTTGTTCAGAAAAATAAAGAGTATTTTTGTTATGTTTTTGCTTTTTTACATAATGGCACCTATGTTCGGACCCGGACGACCCTTTGGGTCGGGTTTGAACCTTGCGATATACCTTTATGAAATAGTTCTTGAATAGTTCTACAAATGAATGTAACTTTCATTACGATATCTAGAGTAATATATCGTATACCTAGTAACTAGTAATAAAGAAGCGATAAAAAGCGTAAAATATGCGTCGAGAAATCCGTGCAGAACTACGCGCTGTTATCTGAGTCTACATGTCTTTTTGACAACACCAAGCACGTGATCGCGATCGGCCAATTTGCTCTGAACAAATGCATATATTTAATGCTATTATAGACAAATTCGGTCATTTCTGTAAAATTACTATATAAATATGGTACGCTTTATATAAAGTATATAAAATATGTTAACTATTTGCGTTGTTAAATAGGCTCAGATCTATAACGCTCTTTTGCGGAAAATATATTAGCAATAATTTTATATATGTTAGAAGAGTTTCAAATAATACATGTTTATTATCTTGCATAACTTCGAATATGACCACGCAGATAATGAGGTCACTGAAAGGAAATTTACACTAGTGTTTCCACTAATTTGATAATTATTCTTATCACTATAAACGAATGCCATAGTTTCAGTCTATTCTTTAATTAGTACTTATCCTCGCAGTAAAAAAATATTTCCGTATTTCGGGTCTGAATGGTAGATATTCGGATCTGGCAGTATGTTAGCTAATGATACACATTCCATAAAAGCTACCACAATTACTAAATAATGGGATAAGTAATGTAATTTCACGTTTATCTGAACGTTGCGTATACCTGTCAATTCTTCAAAAACAATTTGAAACGGTGACGTCGAGAAAACGTAAATTTGTTGACCTAGTATCAACGCATAACAACTAATTACATAAAAACGACACCGCAGAACTTTCTAAATTTTGACTGTTATTCAGAAAACATACTAATGTAAAACATATTCAGTTTTAATAAAAAAATTGCGAATGGATATTTTTTTAATGCTAAGCGAAGTTATATTTTGTGGAAATTTTAAGTAAAAAGAAAACTCGTTTTTTGGCTCTCATTTTATTAAGCGAAAACGTAGAGCAATTCCGATTAAATCATCATTAAATAAAAATCTATTATAGTTAACTGTAAATGTGTAAATAAAAACTAGCGGCACTTTAGCTACCTATACTATTTGTTTAGCATGTTACCAGAAACAAACCTTTTTTGCCTAACCTTAAGGGTCATATCTTCACATTCACGTCATTTTTTTCAGCGTCGAAAAATGTCACTGTAGTGATGCTTAAAAAGTTCTTATAGCCACAAAACGGCATGCTAAAACTTTCTGTTTTTTACTATATATTTACAGGACGTATTAGTGTAAAACATATTCAATTTTGGTAAAAAAATTACGGATGGATTTTTTTAATGCTGAGCGAAGCTATTTTTATGGAAAATTTAAGTAAAAAGAAAACTTGTTTTTTGGCTCTCATTTTATTACGCGAAAACGTAGAGCAATTCCGATTAAATCATCGTCTAGAGTTTTATGTCAGCTTTTATTTCATATATAATTTATGGGTTTACGTTAAAAAATATTGCCGGTGCAATAATTTCAAGGCAGATTTTGTCCCCGTATATCTGACGTCAAAAATGCGCGAAGTGGTCATGTTTGCGACGTCATGGAAACGTCACTGATGCATTAAACGTAAAAATATACACAGATCTAAATCAGAAATATCTTCCAGTTTTTGTTGGTATCAGTCAATAACGTGGGCTCTGAAAAAAAGTTATAGTGTGGTTCCTCCTTAAGCTAAATGTATGTACACTTTTACGATACAATAATTTATCAACCAATTATCATTTGTTTAAGCACAACTATACAACACAACTAAAAGAAGCAATAATCAAAACAAAGAAAAATATCAAACAGGGAATGCCACGCACCAAAAGCGCAGCCTCCTCAAAACGAACCCCCCAGCACGCAAACGCGTGCACCACACACACACACACACACACACACACACACACTCAAAGCTTACACATCAGGACAAAACGAACAACACACATACACACACTCAAAGCCAACACATAAGGACAAGACGAACAATAAGCATACACACACGCGCGCACACAAAGTCAACACACAAGGACAAAACGAACAAACAAAGGAACACAGTGGGGCACCGCCTTGGAACGGTCAGTGGCAAAAACACCACTGGGGAGCTTAAACCGGTTTATGGTGCGCACCCAACCTCACTCTTACCCCCACCATGTTCCAAAGACATGGGACAGTGTAAATAAAAGTAATCCCCTCCGGGCGAATCTCTAACACACGTAATGGAAACAAAAAGGCATGGCATGTAAAACACACAAATGCTCGTGTATAAATATATAAATAGCAAACCTTAAGAACCAAAAACGTATGTACTCAATGCCTTTTCAGGAGACAGAGCAACAAGAGAAACACCCTTAAGGGCCCGACGAAACAGGCCAGAAGACAAATATCAAAACAGTTCAGTCCTGGTAGGATTTAAAAACTGCTCATCATAGAGTCCTCCCCCCTCTTCCGTCAGACGCAATCGAAGAGGGAAGCGTAGTGTCCAGCTGTAAACGGGTTGAACACTAAACATGCGGTATGTCTCAAAACAGTTGGGTCGTAACCTCTTTTAATAAAACGTTTGATAATCTTTCCAAATACATTTAACATGCATAAATATTTAAGCAGCAACTATGCAAAATAAAATATAAAGCAATACAAGACAAAACAATGCATAACATAATAAATATACAGTAAACAAACAAAATTTAAGGGTATTGACCATAGGAGGGTGGATAATTTTGAAATACGTCAAGGCACAACAAAGAAACAAGAACTAAGTGACGCTAAATTTCGCGGTTTTCAATATAAAGGATTATAAATATCCAATCAAATAAACTGTATTAACGATAATCGACAATATTATAAAACTGGCTACCGGTCGACTACGGCGGAATTTGTGCGTTTATAGTGCTAATGTTGGTGTGCTTGAATTAAATATTTTTAACAAATTTAAAATAAACCAATTAAAGCACAAGTATTTAGACTAAAGGATAAAGAACACGAGAAGGCAATAATTAAATTGATTTAATGTCAGCATAAGTGTCACGTAAGGCATGTAAGAACGACAACAAAATCAATTTTAAATACGGGGATAAAAACTAATTGTTAATTCAGTTGAAAACTGAAATACCCGCCAATCCTCAATCAAACTAAGCAAAAACTAACAGAAAATTGTAATGAAGCAAGCAATGAAAACGAAAGACATATGTACATTTATAACACAACACAACAAAATTTTGCCTTACAGAAGACTGTAAATTCTGTAATTTAAGAAATAACGTAAAGTATGCATATGCACATGTAGCTACAGATGAACGATAAGTGACTTTTATCTATTTAAACTACTCCAGCCAAACGCAATGAGGAATACTGAAAACAATTCAAGAAGAAGTTGACATCTCTCTAAGAAATAAGAATCTTAGACGGTTAGAGCCTTCAGTGTTCAGATGAAAACCTCCGTTCAGTTTGGCAAATAAGTACCTTTTGATTCCACCCTTGAAACAAAATGGTCTATATGAACGTACAAACTTGAAATTTAAATCAGCAGCCAATACGTCCTGAAGATAAAAATTAAACTGACGCACATTGCTGAATCAGTGCGCTTAGTATCCACAGGCCTGGGTAAAATTTTATTTTTGTCAGTTAAGGATATTGAATATATCCTTAAGTGTAGTTATAGAATTTAGCCTTGTCCGCTCTCTAAGACAGACAGTTTTCATCCGATCTTCACCAAACTTGTTGACAATGTTTGTGGGCATAATATCTCGATCAAGTTTGATTACCACCAAAATCGCCCCGGCATTCTTGGATTATGGCCCTTTAATTACTAAAAATCTGCGAATTTAAACTTGTCCGTTCTCTAAGTCGAAAAGTTTACATCCGATCTTCACCAAAGTTGCTGACAAATTTTGTGGGCATAATATTTTGGCCAAGTTCGATAACCACGCAAATCACCCGAATCACTCTTGGATTATGGCCTTTATTACACGAAAACCGCCAATATCTTCACCAAACTTGCTGACAAATTTTGTGGGCATAATATTTTGGCCAATTTCGATAACAACGCAAATCACCCGAATCACTCTTGGATTATGACCCTTATTACCCGAAAACCACCAATATAGCCTTGTCCGCACTCTAAGTCGAACAGTTTTCATCCGTCCGGTCTTCACCAAACTTGGTGACAATTGTTTTTGGCATAACGTCTCGGTCAAGTTCGATAACCACCCAAATCACTCTTGCACTATGGCCCTTGAATTACTCGAAATCTGCGAAATTAGTCGTTTTAATCCGATTGTCAATTT